>NW_025533463.1:1070000-1120000 GCF_020615455.1 Coregonus clupeaformis
GACACTCCTCCTTCCTCCTCTCTGCTCCCTCTCTCTGGGCTGCTGGCCAGAGACACTCCTCCATCCTCCTCTCTGCTCCCTCTCTCTGGGCTGCTGGCCAGAGACACTCCTTCTTCTAGCACACCCCCCACCTTGAGGAACAAGATACAGGTTTGGTTCTGGGAGCCAAGATGAATACAGTCATAACACCCAACATTTACATATTTCTAATGTAGCCTGGTCCCAGATCTGTTTGTGCTGTCTTGCCAAGTTCTAGACAGCACAAACAGATCTGTGACCAGGCTAACAATGTTTCCATTATAAAGTGAATGAACTTAATGAGGGCAGAACCAGCAGGAAGTAAGAGCCAACAAAAGAAAAGCCATTAAATAGTTCTGGTAAGTTCTAGACTCTTCCAGTAAAGAGTGTGGTTACGTCTCAAATGTCACCCTATGCACTATAGTCCCTGGTCAAAAGTAGTGCACTACACAGCGAATATGGTACCATTTGGGACCCAAGCAATGTGAATAAAACAATGACAGTCACCGCTCCATTCAGCTCTCTACATCACAGGCAATAAACCTCGGATTCATTTTGCTACAGTACACTACCCGGGAATCCACCAATGAAGAAGCCAGCAGTGATAACGACACCGTTGTCTGTGGTCTCTGCCAGGAGGGAAGGAGAGAGAGAAAGAGAGAGAGAGAGAGGGGAGGGCTGGGAACCAGTGTTTTAAAATCACAGAGCTCAATTTACACCTTCAGGTTCCCACCCAATGGATTGGCTTCCTCTCTCTGCTCCATAAACGGTGTTGGGAAATAGGTAGAACATAGGTATGTTATACACGTGTAGGACCTCAATTTGATCACCCTGTTGTTGCAGGAAATGTCCTGCTCAGCAGGAAATACAAACTTTGAAGTGTATTTTAGGTTTAAAAACATTTTTTTTTTATCAACCTCTACAAAAATGTCCATTAATTATACAATCCACACAATAATTCACATTTCCTGTTGCCGCAGGATTATTCTCCTGCTGTGAGAAACAGGTCAAATGAAGATCCTGCACCTGTAGTTGGACAAGAGGTGGGTAAAGCCGCCAGCTGGTATAATCAGTAGACCACAGGAGTGAATCAACCTCACATTAACCGGAAGATGTGTTCCTAAAACATCTTTCCCCTTGACTGCCCCGTAACTGCCCCCAAACAACCGTAACTGCCCCCAAAACAACCGTAACTGCCCCCAAACAACCGTAACTGCCCCCAAAACAACCGTTACTGCCCCCCAAACAACCGTAACGGTCCCTGAAGGTGGTCCTGTCCATATACATGTAGACCTGTTCACTGCAGAGGGAGGCTGGATGAGATTAGGCTAGTGTTGTTTATAGTGTGAAATGAGATGGAGGCGAGACAGAGGCCATTTTGTTGTCCCAGTTCTAAATGCAGTAGAGAATGGAGTCCTAATAGTTGATGAAGACTTTGTCAACACATTAACAGGGCTCTGTTTGTATTTATTTTTAGGTTTGAATAGACTGCACTGTAAAATAATAATACTTTTGTTTTCACGGTAACTTACTGGCAGACAGTTACCTGTAAGTTACTGTTTTTAAAAAGTCAGTATGTTACCGTAAATTCCAAAGACTGTAAATTACCGTAAATTAACAGTACTTACTGTAAACTGACTGCCAGTAAGTTACTGTAAAAACAACAGGATTTGTTTACAGTGTATGTCTGTACATTAACTAATCAACTACCTGGAACTTGAAGTGCATGGTAACCTACTAATGTCTGTGATGAGGTGGTGTTGAAGGAGTCAGGCGCAGGAGGGTAAATCACTGAATAACAGGATTTATTCTGAACCACAGAGTTACGCAGAAATGCGTAAAAACACTCCAGTGCGCAAAACAGGCGCACTGGAAAATACAAGGCACACAGGGAAATATTCCTGGCGATACAAAATACACGGAGCTCCACAGAGCTTCTATCTCCTCCACAATAAACAATCACACACAAAGACAAGGGGGCAGAGGGAACACTTATACAGGTACTGATGAGGGGGATATGAACCAGGTGTGTGTAATAAACAAGACAAAACAAATGGAATGATGAGATGAGGAGCGGCAGTGGCTAGAAGGCCGGTGACGACGAACGCCGAATCCTGCCTCGAACAAGGAGAGGAGGCAGCCTCGGAGGAAGTCGTGACAATGTCAGACTTTTAAAAATTGTGATTTAAATTAATTTGATGGCTATATTAGTGTCCGATTCAAACTATTACATATTGTAGAGCAGGGAAGTGCAGTCACATGAATTTATACCCTCATATAATGTTAGTGTGTGGCTTCTGACAACAAACACACACACAGAGAGAGAGAGAGAGACATTCTCTGTGCAGCTGTCCTTATCCCCCAGAGAGACCAGTGAAGTCTGTTGGTCTGTGATTTCCTAAATAAGCAGGCTCTGCTGTGTTGGGTCAGGGTCACCCACCATGCAGACTGCTCACTGGGGCTTTCCCTACTCTGTCACCCACCATGGAGGCTGCTCACTGGGGCTTTCCCTACTCTGTCACCCACCATGGAGGCTGCTCACTGGGGCTTTCCCTACTCTGTCACCCACCGTGGAGGCTACTCACTGGGGCTTTCCCTACTCTGTCACCCACCATGGAGGCTACTCACTGGGGCTTTCCCTACTCTGTCACCCACCATGGAGGCTACTCACTGGGGCTTTCCCTACTCTGTCACCCACCATGGAGACTGCTCACTGGGGCTTTCCCTACTCTGTCACCCACCATGGAGGCTGCTCACTGGGGCTTTCCCTACTCTGTCACACACCATGGGGGCTGCTCACTGGGGCTTTCCCTACTCTGTCACACACAGATCACCTGCTAAACCAGGCCTGGCTCTGCATACTGCACAGATTACAGCTTCTCACATTCTCTAGGCCAGCATCCCAAATGGCACCCTATTCCCTATATATAGAGCACTAGGCCCTGGCCAAATGGCACCCTATTCCCTATATATAGAGCACTAGGCCCTGGCCAAATGGCACCCTATTCCCTATATATAGAGCACTAGGCCCTGGTCAAATGTAGTGCAGGCAATAGGGTGTTATCTGGGACCTACGATAGATTAGACTTTCTACCGCCTGAACACATCATGAGAACCTTTTTAAAAGGATTGAAACCCCTCGCTGAACGCGTTGAGAACCCCTCGCTGTGTTCACTGTCTCAGTCTAAGACTAGTTTAAGAGTCTGAGAATTGCTTCTGCAATAGTCTGGCCAAACGTAGGGCACTACGAAGGGAATAGGGTGTCATTTGGGACACATCCCATGGAGGTTACATGTTTCTTTCTCCCCAGTAGGAGGTTCTCACTGATCTGAGAGTTCGAAACTGGCCCTCTCACACACAGTATGCTGTATAACCCTTATAACTGATGTAGAGACAAAGTGACATAATCAAGAGAATGACACGTGATTTTCTGACTGTCCCACAATGTAGCTCCTACTAGCTACATTAGAGCCTCGCTATGTTGGCATTTATACTGCCAGAGTCTAACAGTGAAAGTACTAGCTACGGTCTTGTTGGCATTTATACTGCCATAGTCTAACAGTGAAAGTACTAGCTACGGTCTTGTTGACATTTATACTGCCAGAGTCTAACAGTGAAAGTACTAGCTACGGTCTTGTTGGCATTTATACTGCCATAGTCTAACAGTGAAAGTACTAGCTACTGTCTTGTTGGCATTTATACTGCCATAGTCTAACAGTGAAAGTACTAGCTACGGTCTTGTTGACATTTATACTGCCATAGTCTAACAGTGAAAGTACTAGCTACGGTCTTGTTGGCATTTATACTGCCATAGTCTAACAGTGAAAGTACTAGCTACGGTCTTGTTGACATTTATACTGCCATAGTCTAACAGTGAAAGTACTAGCTACGGTCTTGTTGACATTTATACTGCCATAGTCTAACAGTGAAAGCACTAGCTACGGTCTTGTTGGCATTTATACTGCCATAGTCTAACAGTGAAAGTACTAGCTACGGTCTTGTTGACATTTATACTGCCAGAGTCTAACAGTGAAAGTACTAGCTACGGTCTTGTTGGCATTTATACTGCCATAGTCTAACAGTGAAAGTACTAGCTACGGTCTTGTTGACATTTATACTGCCAGAGTCTAACAGTGAAAGTACTAGCTACGGTCTTGTTGGCATTTATACTGCCATAGTCTAACAGTGAAAGTACTAGCTACTGTCTTGTTGGCATTTATACTGCCATAGTCTAACAGTGAAAGTACTAGCTACGGTCTTGTTGACATTTATACTGCCATAGTCTAACAGTGAAAGTACTAGCTACGGTCTTGTTGGCATTTATACTGCCATAGTCTAACAGTGAAAGTACTAGCTACGGTCTTGTTGACATTTATACTGCCATAGTCTAACAGTGAAAGTACTAGCTACGGTCTTGTTGGCATTTATACTGCCATAGTCTAACAGTGAAAGTACTAGCTACGGTCTTGTTGGCATTTATACTGCCATAGTCTAACAGTGAAAGGACTAGCTACGGTCTTGTTGGCATTTATACTCCATAGTCTAACAGTGAAAGTACTAGCTACGGTCTTGTTGGCATTTATACTGCCATAGTCTAACAGTGAAAGTACTAGCTACGGTCTTGTTGGCATTTATACTGCCATAGTCTAACAGTGAAAGTACTAGCTACGGTCTTGTTGGCATTTATACTGCCATAGTCTAACAGTGAAAGTACTAGCTACGGTCTTGTTGGCATTTATACTGCCATAGTCTAACAGTGAAAGTACTAGCTACGGTCTTGTTGGCATTTATACTGCCATAGTCTAACAGTGAAAGTACTAGCTACGGTCTTGTTGGCATTTATACTGCCATAGTCTAACAGTGAAAGGACTAGGTACGGTCTTGTTGACATTTATACTGCCATAGTCTAACAGTGAAAGTACTAGCTACGGTCTTGTTGACATTTATACTGCCATTGTCACGATTCAGACAGACGACCAGAGGACCACAATTGCGTCACACCAGAAAGTTTATTAAACTTAAGGGAAAAGGGAAGTAGGGAGTGAATGAAGGCTCCAGGGGTAACAGGGGTCCCGTCCAATGCGCTGGGTCTGTGCCCCCCCCAGTGGCAGCGATGCGTCCTATGAAGCCGGTGGTGGGTGGTCCAGAAGTCCTGGGGGAGACACAGACACAACAGGGCGGAATGAAACCAGGCAGCAGTACAGTTCAAGGAAATCCAAAATACGTAGTAGCAAGGCAGAAGGCTGGTCAGAGTTACCGGGATTGAAGAGTAGTCAGGAGTCGTAATGGCAGAAGCAGGTCTGGATCTCCTGAGGCAGAAGAGTATCCAATAAACAGGCAGGTCCGGGGTCACAAAACCAGGGTGAGCCAGAAGCGCGAGCAAACAGGTTCGGGTGTGAGCTTTGCAGACGATCTGACACCGGAGAGCTGAAAGACAGGGCCTTAAATACTGGGAGAGGTAGTGGGTAATGCAGCGCAGCTGGCAGAGTAATTAGAGCAGAGCAGAGCAGGGACAGGTGGAGCTAGTTAGGCTGAGTAGAGAGAGTGGTGAGCAGAGTGGAAGAAAATTAAGGTGGTAACCCGGTGGAGTGAGAGGCCCATGACAGAACCCCCCAAGGGGCGGCCCCAGAAGTCCCAAGAGCAACACCACGCCGGGCGGGAGGGGGGAGCCGGAGGAGGGCTAGAACTCCTCCGAACGGTCCGAGTGAACGTCCTCATCCTCGGAGGAAGCCGGAGGGCCGTGGTCGGGGAGATGGGACAGGTCCCGAGACAGGATCAGGCACAGGACAGGAAGCCGAGCGGGCCGGACGGTTAGGGGACCCCTCTGGGGCGGCCCCTACGGATTGCAGGTTGATCAGGATGCCGTTGGTGAAAGCGGTGATGAGAGTCCTATCCACAATCCGACTAGCTGGCACCCAGGTCCTTTCTTCAGGTCCATAGCCCTCCCAGTCAATGAGGTACTGGAGACCCCTACCCCTCCGTCTGGACCGAAGCAGGCGGCGGACGGTGTAAACCAGACCACCATCGACAAGCCGTGGAGGAGGAGGACCAGGCGCAGCAGGGACCAGCGGATCTCATGGATGGGCTTAATCTTAGACACATGGAAAGTGGGGTGCACCCTCAGGGAATTAGGCAGTTGGAGCCGGACAGCAGTTGGGCTAATCACTCTTATGATAGGGAATGGGCCAATGAACCGAGGTGCCAGCTTCTGCGACTCCACCCTGAGTGGCAGGTTCCTCGATGACAACCACACCCTTTGACCAACATGGTAGGTGGGAGCAGGAATTCTCCGACGGTTGGCCCCGGTAGTGTAGCTGGCAACGGACCTGAGGAGTGTGGCTCGGGCTTGTGACCAGGTGCGGCGACATCGACGGGCAAAAGCAAGTGCAGATGGGCAAGTAACCTCCTCCTCCTGGCTGGCAAACAGAGGAGGCTGGTATCCATAAACACATTGGAAAGGGGACATACCGATGGCAGAGCAGGTCAGAGAATTGTGTGCGTACTCCACCCATGTCAATTGCTGCGACCAGGAGTGGGGGGTTGCGTGAAGTCATGCATCGCAGTGCCTTCTCGAGCTCCTGATTAGCCCGCTCTGACTGCCCATTGGATTGGGGATGGAATCCGGAAGTCAGACTGACTGTGGCTCCCAGCAGGTGACAGAACTCCCTTCCAAAAGCGGAGGAGAATTGTGGACCACGGTCAGAAACAACATCCTTTGGCAGTCCGTGGATCCGGAAGAGCGTGTTCCAGGACCACCTGGGCGGTCTCCTTGGCGGTTGGGAGCTTGGGGAGGGGAATGAAGTGTGCCATCTTGCTGAAACGGTCAACGATGGTGAGAATGACGGTCATGCCACTTGAAGGGGGCAGCCCCGTGACAAAGTCAAGGGCGATGTGAGACCAGGGGCGTCTGGGCACAGGCAGGGGCTGCAGCAATCCGGCTGGGGGCTGGCAGGACGACTTGTGTTGGTTGCAGATGGGGCAGGCTTGGACGAATTCCGTACATCCTTCCTCAGAGAGGGCCACCAGAACCTCTGGGCGAGCAGGTTGTAAGTGCGGGTGGAGCCAGGGTGACAAGCTAGGCGGGAGTCATGTCCCCACTGAATGACCTGGGACCTCAGGTCTTCGGGGACAAAAAGGCGGTCAGCTGGGCAAGTGCTGGGACCTGGCTGGTTACGGAGAGCCTCCAGCACCTGTTCCTCAACAGCCCAGGTCAGAGCTGCAACGATGCAGGGACTTGGCAGAATCGACACAGGGTCCTTGGAGGGGTGTCATCCTTCTGGAATTGACGGGAGAGGGCGTCTGGCTTGGTGTTGCGTGATCCAGGCCGGTATGACAGAGTGAAATTAAACCTGGTGAAGAACAGGGCCCAGCGGGACTGCCTGGAGTTCAACCGTTTGGCCGTGCGGATGTACTCCAAGTTCTTATGATCGGTCCAAACGAGAAATGGAATGGTGGACCCCTCCAGCCAGTGACGCCACTCCTCCAAGGCAAGCTTCACAGCCAGCAGCTCACGGTTCCCTATGTCGTAATTGCACTCAGAGGGGGACAACAAAAAAAAAAAAAAAGGCACAGGGATGGAGCTTCCTATCCTCCGCAGCCCACTGAGAAATCACAGCACCAACTCCCACATCCGAGGCGTCCACCTCCACAATGAATTGCCGGTCCACATCAGGCATCTGGAGGATGGGAGCGGAGGTGAACCTCACCTTGAGGGTACTGAAGGCTTTGTCGGCTGCTGGGGTCCAGGTGAAGGGGTTGCTTGGTGCTGGTTAGAGCAGTGAGAGGGGCAGCAACGGTACTGTAGTTCCGGATAAACTTCCTATAGAAGTTAGCAAACCCCAGAAACTGTTGCAGCTTCTTTCTGTTCTCCCGAACTGGCCATGAAGTGACTGCTGATACTTTGGCAGGATCCATTTGGATACTTCCCTCTGCCACTATGTACCCCAGGAAGGCCACTGTCTTGACGTGAAACTCACATTTCTCTGCCTTGGCGTAGAGGGAATTCTCCAGAAGACGATGAAGGACTTGCTGGACATGGCGGGTGTGTTCAGACAGGTTTCTGGAGTAAATTAAGATGTCATCCAGGTAAACGAAGACAAACTTGTTTAACATGTCCCGCAGTACATCATTCACTAGAGCCTGGAACACAGCAGGAGCATTGGTGAGGCCAAAAGGCACAACCAGATACTCGTAGTGGCCTGTTGGTGTATTGAATGCGGTTTTCCATTCATCTCCCCTCCCGGATCCGCACTAGGTGGTAAGCGTTTCTGAGATCCAACTTGGTAAAAACAGTGGCTCCCTGGAGCAACTCAAAAGCAGAGGTGAGCAGAGGCAGAGGGTAACGGTTTTTCACTGTGATGTCGTTGAGTCCCCTGTAGTCGATGCAGGGGCGAAGAGATCCGTTCTTCTTCCCCACAAAGAAGAAGCCAGCACCAGCAGGAGATGAAGATGACGGATTAATCCTGCGGACAGCGAGCCATTGATGTAGTCCTCCATGGACTTTCTTTCAGGAGCAGACAACGAATAAAGAACGACCCCTTGGAGGAGCTGTTCCAGGGAGGAGGTCGATGGCACAGTCGACGGTCGGTGAGGGGGCAGAGATGTGGCTCTTGCTTTGTTAAACACCTCCCTGAGACCATGGTAGCATTCTGGGACATTGGAGAGGTCAGGAGCGGAGTTAGTAGGTACTGGCCGAGGGGGTAATGCGGCAGCAAGCAGGCAGGTTCGGTGGCAGTCCTCTCCCCACTCCCTGATCACCCCGGTCACCCAGTCGAGCTGAGGTTGTGCCGGGCGGAGCCATGGGTAACCCAGGATGAGGGTTGGCCTGGAGAGGGGGAGCAGGTGAAACTGGATAGTTTCTTGATGGTTTCCGGACAGACCCATCGAGACCGGGGCCGTGACATGAGTGACCGATCCGAGTAAGTGTCCGTCCAGTGCCCGGGCAGGAATAGGAGGTGTCAAACGGAGGTTCTCCAGTCCCAGTTGGCGTGCCAGCTTGATGTCCATTATGTTGGCTTCGGCGCCAGAATCCACCAGAGCAGCCAGGGTGTGAGTTGAGTCAGAGAGGCGGAGGTGAACTTGCAGCAGGGGTTTGCGGTCGGAGGACTGGATGGTCATTGAACTCAACCGGACTCCCCCTACGCCCGGTGAGCTTCGGCCCTTTAAAGGGCAGGTTACCACACGATGTCCATCACCTCCACAATAGAGGCAGAGGTTTGAGGTGAAGCGGCGCTGGCGCTCTGCAGGAGTGAGGGAGGCTCGCCCAATCTCCATAGGCTCAGACTGATCAAGCTGACCTGGGTGAGTGGCAGTAGATGACAGGAGCCCAGTCGGATCTCTCCGAATGCCGGTAGTAGGTGGACCTTGGCGCCCCCCTCTCACGACGACGGGTCTGTATCCTTCTGTCGATCCTGACAGTCAGTGCGATGGCTTCATCAAGAGTGGAAGGCAGTTCATGGGAGACCAACTGCGTCCTTGATATAGTCAGCCAAACTATGGAAGAAACGCGTCCACCAACGATGGTGTGTTCCAAGAACTTCGTCTAGCCAGGGTTCGGAAGTCGATGGAATGGTCTGCGACTGTACGTCTGCCTTGTCGAATACTGAACAGTTCACGAGACGCCTCTGCGGTGGGTGAATCCAGGTCAAACACCTTCAGCATCTCCTCAGCAAACAGGTCGAAGGTTGCACATGCGGGGGTTTGACGTTCGAACTCTGCTGTTCCCCAGAGTCGAGCTCGGCCCGTCAGGTGAGTGATGGCATACCCAACTTTAGCCCCCTCCGTGGCGAAGGTCCTTGGCTGCAAGGAGAACTGAAGTCGGCAGCTAGTCAGGAATGGCCGGACCTGGGTTGAATCGCCGTTGAACCGCTCGGGGGTTTCCAATCTTGGGTTCCCGGAGCAGCGGCTGCAATGACCGGGGCAGGTAACTCGGGGGCTGGGCTGGTGGGCAGACTGGCTGGGGTAAGGTTGGTGAGGAGTTGAATGATCATGGCGAGTTGTTGTTGCTGCTGCTGGAACTGCTGCTCATGCTCATCGGTTTCCATGTCGGGAAAGTGTGCGCTGAGTCCATAATGGTCAGATCGTACTGTCACGATTCAGACAGACGACCAGAGGACCACAATTGCGTCACACCAGAAAGTTTATTAAACTTAAGGGAAAAGGGAAGTAGGGGAGTGAATGAAGGCTCCAGGGGTAACAGGGTCCCGTCCAATGCGCTGAGTCTGTGCCCCCCAGTGGCAGCGATGCGTCCTATGAAGCCGGTGGTGGGTGGTCCAGAAGTCCTGGGGGGAGACACAGACACAACAGGGCGGAATGAAACCAGGCAGCAGTACAGTTCAAGGGAAATCCAAAATACGTAGTAGCAAGGCAGAAGGCTGGTCAGAGTTACCGGGATTGAAGAGTAGTCAGGAGTCGTAATGGCAGAAGCAGGTCTGGATCTCCTGAGGCAGAAGAGTATCCAATAAACAGGCAGGTCCGGGGTCACAAAACCAGGGTGAGCCAGAAGCGCGAGCAAACAGGTTCCGGGTGTGAGCTTTGCAGACGATCTGACACCGGAGAGCTGAAAGACAGGGCCTTAAATACTGGGAGAGGTAGTGGGTAATGCAGCGCAGCTGGCAGAGTAATTAGAGCAGAGCAGAGCAGGGACAGGTGGAGCTAGTTAGGCTGAGTAGAGAGAGTGGTGAGCAGAGTGGAAGAAAATTAAGGTGGTAACCCGGTGGAGTGAGAGGCCCATGACAGCC
This sequence comes from Coregonus clupeaformis, assembly GCF_020615455.1. Taxonomy (NCBI): domain Eukaryota; kingdom Metazoa; phylum Chordata; class Actinopteri; order Salmoniformes; family Salmonidae; genus Coregonus; species Coregonus clupeaformis. The sequence continues at coordinate 1,080,758 of NW_025533463.1, forward strand.
ATAGTCTAACAGTGAAAGTACTAGCTACGGTCTTGTTGGCATTTATACTGCCATAGTCTAACAGTGAAAGTACTAGCTACGGTCTTGTTGGCATTTATACTGCCATAGTCTAACAGTGAAAGTACTAGCTACGGTCTTGTTGGCATTTATACTGCCATAGTCTAACAGTGAAAGTACTAGCTACGGTCTTGTTGACATTTATACTGCCATAGTCTAACAGTGAAAGCACTAGCTACGGTCTTGTTGACATTTATACTGCCATAGTCTAACAGTGAAAGTACTAGCTACGGTCTTGTTGGCATTTATACTGCCATAGTCTAACAGTGAAAGTACTAGCTACGGTCTTGTTGGCATTTATACTGCCATAGTCTAACAGTGAAAGTACTAGCTACGGTCTTGTTGACATTTATACTGCCATAGTCTAACAGTGAAAGTACTAGCTACGGTCTTGTTGGCATTTATACTGCCATAGTCTAACAGTGAAAGTACTAGCTACGGTCTTGTTGACATTTATACTGCCATAGTCTAACAGTGAAAGTACTAGCTACGGTCTTGTTGGCATTTATACTGCCATAGTCTAACAGTGAAAGTACTAGCTACGGTCTTGTTGACATTTATACTGCCATAGTCTAACAGTGAAAGGACTAGCTACGGTCTTACTAAAGTACTTAAAGTACTTTGTTGTACACCAGAGTAACACAGACTTGGTTTTGATGGCTGAAACGGGTTCATCTGATTGTAGAGAGGATTGTCCAGTATGGATGCATTAGCCCCTTCTTCCCAGACCACAGCACTAAGCCCCAATTAGCCCCAGAAAGATCCTGTTGGTCTCAGTCACATCTCAGCTTAGTCTGAGGCTACGTCCCAAATGGCACCCTCTATTTAGTACACTACTCACTACTGTTGAACATGGTCCTATAGACCATGGTGAAAAGTAGTGCACTAAAGTCCTAAGGGGGGATTTTACCCGAGTTAAGCATGTGGAAATTAAACCTAATTCCCTTTTTATGCACTGTTCTCTCTATGTGTATTCTGACCTTGAAGAAATGAAGGTGTCTAGAGATAAGCCGTATTCTGACCTTGACTTAATTAATTGCCTCATAATTCCATCACCTTTCCGCGCGATGGAACAATGAATAATGTCGAGCAACCTGTCGGTTCCAAGTGGAAAAACATCTACTTTCTTTTTCCTGATAAAAATAACACCATTCTCCACGCGCTGTAATTTACAAATTGATAAGAGCTATTGATAAGAGCTATTGATAAGTGCTATTGATAAGAGCTGGGTAAATGAGTAAGGCATTTGGATAAGGGGAATGTAAATATAAATGACAATTGTTTTACCTTATGAGACAAATGTGAAACCAGTCATATGGCAGCAAACTGAAGCATCAAAATATCACATTTTTTTGTTGATTTCAAGTTGAATTCACGTTAGTTGACAACTCAACCAATAAAAACTCCACGAAAAAATATGTTGGCCAGCAAGTGGGAGGGTTTTCAGCGGTTTGATGAAATGAATTCAGCGCCCGCAAGGGAACCATGCCTGCAAAGCCCGTTACGCACCTGAGTAAGGTAAGTCTGAATACCAACTACTGAGAAGTGTGTAGGAAAGGTGTACATTTCCTAAGTTTGAATCGGACTGTACTGTACTGGTCTACTCTCCAGAGTTACACTCTTGGCATTCTCTCAACCAGCTTCACCTGGAATGCTTTTTCAACAGTCTTGAAGGAGTTCCCACATATGCTGAGCACTTGTTGGCTGCTTTCCCTTCACTCTGCTCATACGACTCATCCCAAAACATCTCAATTTGGGTTGAGGTCGGGGGATTGTGGAGGCCAGGTCATCTGATGCAGCACTCCATCACTCTCCTTCTTGGTAAAATAGCCCTTACACAGCCTGGAGGTGTGTTGGGTCATTGTCCTGTTGAAAAACAAATGATAGTCCCACTAAGCCCAAACCAGATGGGATGGCGTATTGCTGCAGAATGCTGTGGTAGCCATGCTGGTTAAGTGTGCCTTCAATTCTAAATAAATCACAGACAGTGTCACCAGCAAAGCACCCCCACACCATAACACCTCCTCCTCCATGCTTTACGGTAGGAAATACACATGCGGAGATCATCCGTTCACCCACACCGCGTCTCACAAAGACACAGCGGTTGGAACCAAAAATCTCCAATTTGGACTCCAGACCAAAGGACACATTTCCACCGGTCTAATGTCCATTGTTCGTGTTTCTTGACCCAAGCAAGTCTCTTCTTCTTATTGGTGTCCTTTAGTAGTGTTTTCTTTGCAGCAATTCGACCATGAAGGCCTGATTCACACAGTCTCCTCTGAACAGTTGATGTTGAGATGTGTCTGTTACTTGAACTTTGTGAAGCATTTATTTGGGCTGCAATTTCTGAGGCTGGTAACTCTAATGAACTTATCCTCTGCAGCAGAGGTAACTCTGGGTCTTCCATTCCTGTGGCGGTCCTCATGAGAGCCAGTTTCATCATAGCGCTTGATGGTTTTTGCGACTGCACTTGAAGAAACTTTCAAAGTTCTTGACATTTTCCATAATGACTGACCTTCATGTCTTAAAGTAATGATGGACTGTCGTTTCTCTTTGCTGGTTGAGATAATGCCAAGCTTGTGCAAAGTTGTCATCAAGGCAAAGGGTGGCTATTTGAAGAATCTCAAATATAAAATATATTTAGATTTGTTTAACAATTTTTTGGTTACTACATGATTCCATATGTGTTATTTCAAGGTTTTGATGTCTTCACTATTATTCTACAATGTAGAAAATAGTAAAAATAAAGAAAAACCCTGGAATGAGTAGGTGTGTCCAAACTTTTGACTGGTAGTGTACGTCATCAATTTGGGTACCAGGTGTGTCCATATAGCCTCTCCCATTTTGGTGTCCCCCCCAAATGGCACCCTGTTCCCTATATCAAATGGCACCCGTTCCCTATATCAAATGGCACCCTGTTCCCTATATCAAATGGCACCCTGTTCCCTATATCAAATGGCACCCTGTTCCCTATATCAAATGGCACCCCGTTCCCTATATCAAATGGCACCCTGTTCCCTATATCAAATGGCACCCCGTTCCCTATATCAAATGGCACCCTGTTCCCTATATGAAATGGCACCCTGTTCCCTATATCAAATGGCACCCTGTTCCCTATATCAAATGGCACCCTGTTCCCTATATGAAATGGCACCCTGTTCCCTATATCAAATGGCACCCTGTTCCCTATATCAAATGGCACCCTATTCCCTATATGAAATTGCACCCTGTTCCCTATATGAAATGGCACCCTGTTCCCTATATCAAATGGCACCCTGTTCCCTATATCAAATGGCACCCTATTCCCTATATCAAATGGCACCCTATTCCCTATATGAAATGGCACCCTGTTCCCTATATCAAATGGCACCCTGTTCTCTATATCAAATGGCACCCTGTTCCTGTCACGATCGTCGGGAACAGAGGACCAAGGCGCAGCGTGGAAGGTGAACATATTTTTATTATATGAGTAATCACACGAACAAAACAACAAACGATAACGTGACGTCCTCGGTTTAAACACAAACCTAATTGGAACAAGATCCCACACCCCACTGTGGCAAACAGACTGAATAAATATGGTTCCCAATCAAAGACAACCAGCAACAGCTGACACTAGTTGCCTCTGATTGAGAACCACTTTGGCCAACCTAGAAACACAACAACTAGAATCGACAAAGGAAACTCACACCCTGGTTCAACATACAAGTGTCCCCAGAGCCAGGGCGTGACAGTACCCCCCCCTAAAGGCGCGGACTCCGACCGCGCCAACCAAATACCACAGGGGAGGGACCGGGTGGGCACTCCGCCTTGGCGGCGGATCCGGCTCCGGGCATGATCCCCACTCCCTCTCTAACCCCCCAAAGTACCCCTGGTCCGGTCTGGCCCTACTGGCCGGAGCTGGACCGAACACTGGTGGAGCGGATTGCTCCAGCTCCGGCGTGGAGCAGCTGACCGGTGCCGGACCAGGCACCGGTGGAACAGGCACGGGCCGTGCCGGACTGACGACGCACACCACTGGCTTGGTGTGGGGAGCAGGAACAGGCCGGGCCGGGCTGGCGACGCGCACCACTGGCTTGGTGCGGGGAGCAGGAACAGGCCGGGCTGGCGACGCGCACCCCTGGCTTGGTGCGTGGAGCAGGAACTGGCCGGGCCGGGCTGGCGACGCGCACCCCTGGCTTGGTGCGTGGAGCAGGAACTGGCCGGGCCGGGCTGGCGACGCGCACCACTGCCTTGGTGCGGGAGCAGGAACTGGCCGGGCCGGGCTGGCGCAGCGCACCACTGGCTTGGTGCGGGGAGCAGGAACTGGCCGGACCGGGCTGGTGACGCGCACCATTGGCTTGGTGCGGGGAGCAGGAACAGGCCGGGCCGGGCTGGCGATGCGCACCATTGGCTTGGTGCGGGGAGCAGGAACAGGCCGGACCGGGCTGGCGACGCCGCACCATTGGCTTGGTGTGGGGGAGCAGGAACAGGCCGGACGGGCTGGCGACGCGCACCACAGGCTCGATGCAAGGGGACAGGAACAAGCCGGACCGTACTGGGGACACACACCACTGGCCCTACGCGGGGATCAGGAATGGGCCGGACCGGACTGGTAACACACCCCAGTACCTCTCGCCGTGCCTCTACACTTTCCTTCCCCTTTAATACCAGTGGCCCCCGTAACCTGGCGGCCTCCTCTGCCAACCCGCTGGACCGCTCTATCGCGGCCTCCTGCTGCCCCGTCGTCCACGGCGTGAGCCCCCCCCCTAAACATTTTCTGGGCGTCTCTCCTACCCGTGGACCAGGTCTCCATGTCTCTCGCCAGACTTTCGCCCTTCTGCTTCCAGGTCCAGCCTCTCTCTTCCTCACACGGCTTGACCCAGTCGAGGAGGCGAAGGAGATCCGCTAGAGATCTCCCTGGCGATGGCTCCTGGACACGCTGCTTGGTCCAGTCTTGGTGGGATCTTCTGTCACGATCGTCGGGAACAGAGGACCAAGGCGCAGCGTGGAAGGTGAACATATTTTTATTATATGAGTAATCACATGAACAAAACAACAAACGATAACGTGACGTCCTCGGTTTAAACACAAACCTAATTGGAACAAGATCCCACACCCCACTGTGGCAAACAGACTGAATAAATATGGTTCCCAATCAGAGACAACCAGCAACAGCTGACACTAGTTGCCTCTGATTGAGAACCACTTTGGCCAACCTAGAAACACAACAACTAGAATCGACAAAGGAAACTCACACCCTGGCTCAACATACAAGTGTCCCCAGAGCCAGGGCGTGACAGTTCCCTATATCAAATGGCACCCTATTCCCTATATCAAATGGCACCCTATTCCCTATATCAAATGGCACCCTGTTCCCTATATGAAATGGCACCCTGTTCCCTATATCAAATGGCACCCTGTTCCCTATATCAAATGGCACCCTGTTCCCTATATCAAATGGTACCCTATTCCCTATATAGTGCATTACTGGTTTGTTTTGACCAACTAACCTCATGTGGTGTTTCTCCTGACATGACCTCATCAGTCACTACGCTGCTTATAGTAAACTGTCCAACCGCCATAATGCCTGTTTCTTCTCAGCACGTCAACAATGTGGAATTGTTTGAATTGAATTCATCTAGTGTTTCACCTGGCACTACGCAGCATGTCAGAGGGAGCCAATATCATGAGGATTGATATAACCTTGTACACAACATTGTGTTGGACAGAACATTACATTTCTCTTTCCTTCTTGTGGTTGAATGAAAGCGAAACGTGGTTGTTTCATATCAGAAGACGTTTCTAGATCAGCTTAACGCCATAGTCATATCCATCCTATAATTATACACCAGGTGACTACAATTTACAAATGTGATTTTATTTTGACCGCTTTACAGCTCTGAGGTCTCTGCAATTCAATCTAATTACAGCCGTTCCAATCTGGACAGCATTAAAACCGTTAGGGAGAAAAGCCAAGCCCTGACCATTAAAACCAGAACAGAGTCTTCTAAACTCAGACCCCGTCCGTTCCTGCTGTGAACAGAGGCTATGTCCCAAATAGTGCACTACTTTTTAACCACTACTTTTAACCACTACTTTTAACCACTACTTTTTACTTGTGACCCTATGGGCCCTGGTCAAAAGGCTGGCACTTTATGTTATTTGGGAGTGAATAGAGTCTCACACTAAAGGGCTCATAGCTCCCCTAGGAGAGGGGGGTCTGCTAGAGGAGAGGGGGGTCTGTTAGAGGAGAGGGGGTCTGCAAGAGGAGAGGGGGGTCTGCAAGAGGAGAGGGGGTCTGTTAGAGGAGAGGGGGTCTGCAAGAGGAGAGGGGGTCTGCTGGAGGAGAGGGGGTCTGCTAGAGGAGAGGGGGTCTGCTAGAGGAGAGGGGGGTCTGCTAGAGGAGAGGGGGTCTGCTAGAGGAGAGGGGGTCTGTTAAAGGAGAGGGGGTCTGCTAGGAGGAGAGGGAGGTCTGCTAGAGGAGAGGGGGTCTGCTAGAGGAGAGGGGGGTCTGCTAGAGGAGAGGGGGGGTCTGTTAAAGGAGAGGGGGTCTGCTAGAGGAGCAGGGGGTCTGTTAAAGGAGAGGGGGTCTGCTAGAGGAGAGGGGGGGTCTGCTAGAGGAGAGGGGGTCTGTTAAAGGAGAGGGGGTCTGCTAGAGGAGAGGGGGGTCTGTTAAAGGAGAGGGGGTCTGCTAGAGAAGAGGGGGTCTGCTAGAGGAGAGGGGGGTCTGTTAAAGGAGAGGGGGGTCTGTTAAAGGAGATGGGGGGTCTGCTAGAGGAGAGGGAGGTCTGCTAGAGGAGAGGGGGGTCTGCTAGAGGAGAGGGGGGTCTGCTAGAGGAGAGGGGGGTCTGTTAGAGGAGAGGGGGTCTGCTAGAGGAGAGGGGGGTCTGCTAGAGGAGAGGGGGGTCTGTTAAAGGAGAGGGGGGTCTGTTAGAGTAGAGGGGGTTCTGCTAGAGGAGAGGGGGGTCTGTTAAAGGAGAGGGAGGTCTGTTAAAGGAGAGGGGGGTCTGCTAGAGGAGAGGGGGGTCTGTTAAAGGAGAGGGGGGTCTGTTAGAGTAGAGGGGGTCTGCTAGAGGAGAGGGGGGTCTGTTAAAGGAGAGGGAGGTCTGTTAAAGGAGAAGGGGGTCTGTTAAAGGAGAGGGGGGTCTGTTAAAGGAGAGGGGGGTCTGTTAAAGGAGAGGGGGTCTGTTAAAGGAGAGGGGGGTCTGCTAGAGGAGTGGGGGGTCTGTTAAAGGAGAGGGGGGTCTGCTAGAGGAGAGGGGGGTCTGTTAAAGGAGAGGGGGTCTGTTAGAGTAGAGGGGGTCTGCTAGAGGAGAGGGGGGTCTGTTAAAGGAGTGGGAGGTCTGTTAAAGGAGAGGGGGGTCTGTTAAAGGAGAGGGGGGTCTGTTAAAGGAGAGGGTGGTCTGTTAAAGGAGAGGGGGGTCTGTTAAAGGAGAGGGGGGTCTGCTAGAGGAGAGGGGGGTCTGCTAGAGGAGAGGGGGTCTGCTAGAGGAGAGGGAGGTCTGTTAAAGGAGAGGGGGGTCTGCTAGAGGAGAGGGAGGGTCTGCTAGAGGAGAGGAAGTCTGCTAGACGAGAGGGGGTCTGTTAAAGGAGAGGGGGTCTGTTAAAGGAGAGGGGGGTCTGCTAGAGGAGAGGGAGGTCTGTTAAAGGAGAGAGGGGTCTGTTAAAGGAGAGGGAGGTCTGCTAGAGGAGAGGGGGGTCTGCTAGAGGAGAGGGGGTCTGCTAGAGGAGAGGGGGTCTGTTAAAGGAGAGGGGGGTCTGCTAGAGGAGAGGGGGGTCTGCTAGAGGAGAGGGGGGTCTGCTAGAGGAGAGGGAGGTCTGTTAGAGGAGAGGGGGTCTGCTAGAGGAGAGGGAGGTCTGGTAGAGGAGAGGGGGGTCTGTTAAAGGAGAGGGGGGTATGTTAGAGTAGAGGGGGTCTGTTAAAGGAGAGGGGGTCTGTTAAAGGAGAGGGTGGTCTGTTAAAGGAGAGGGGGGTCTGTTAAAGGAGAGGGGGGTCTGCTAGAGGAGAGGGGGGGTCTGCTAGAGGAGAGGGGAGTCTGTTAAAGGAGAGGGAGGTCTGTTAAAGGAGAGGGGGGTCTGTTAAAGGAGAGGGTGGTCTGTTAAAGGAGAGGGGGTCTGTTAAAGGAGAGGGGGTCTGCTAGAGGAGAGGGGGTCTGCTAGAGGAGAGGGAGGTATGTTAAAGGAGAGGGGGATCTGCTAGAGGAGAGGGAGGGTCTGCTAGAGGAGAGGGGGGTCTGCTAGAGGAGAGGGGGGTCTGTTAAAGGAGAGGGGGGTCTGTTAAAGGAGAGGGGGTCTGCTAGAGGAGAGGGAGGTCTGTTAAAGGAGAGAGGGGTCTGTTAAAGGAGAGGGGGTCTGCTAGAGGGAGAGGGGGGTCTGCTAGAGGAGAGGGGGGTCTGCTAGAGGAGAGGGGGTCTGTTAAAGGAGAGGGGGGTCTGCTAGAGGAGAGGGGGGTCTGCTAGAGGAGAGGGGGGTCTGCTAGAGGAGAGGGGGGTCTGTTAAAGGAGAGGGGGGTCTGCTAGAGGAGAGGGGGTCTGCTAGAGGAGAGGGGGTCTGCTAGAGGAGAGGGGGGTCTGTTAAAGGAGAGGGGGGTCTGCTAGAGGAGAGGGGGGTCTGCTAGAGGAGAGGGGGGTCTGTTAAAGGAGAGGGGGGTCTGCTAGAGGAGAGGGAGGTCTGCTAGAGGAGAGGGGGTCTGTTAAAGGAGAGGGGGTCTGCTAGAGGAGAGGGAGGTCTGCTAGAGGAGTGGGGGGTCTGTTAAAGGAGAGGGGGGTCTGCTAGAGGAGAGGGAGGTCTGCTAGAGGAGAGGGAGGTCTGCTAGAGGAGAGGGAGGTCTGTTAAAGGAGAGGGGGGTCTGTTAAAGGAGAGGGGGGTCTGCTAGAGGAGAGGGAGGTCTGCTAGAGGAGAGGGGGGTCTGCTAGAGGAGAGGGGGGTCTGCTAGAATGTGTGGCTTGTCATCAGACAGACAGACAGACAGACAGACAGACAGACAGACAGACAGACAGACAGGCAGACAGGCAGACAGACAGGCAGACAGACAGGCAGACAGACAGGCAGACAGGCAGGCAGACAGACAGGCAGACAGACAGACAGACAGACAGACAGACAGGCAGACAGACAGGCAGACAGACAGGCAGACAGGCAGGCAGACAGACAGACGGCTTTAGGGAAGGATCTGGGGACAGTAGTGCTGCTGCTGCTCAGTGTGACTCTGTGATGTTTTGGCTTGGTGCCTCGAGACAGCAGTTGCCATAAACAAATAGTGCTGAAAGCCACTGGCCCCAACCCAGCTGAACCCTAGCTCAGACTGTCTCTGTCTTAGACAGTGTGGAGGGAGTTGTATGGTTGTATGGTTGAGAGGGATGAGGCAAAAGGAATGGCAAATAAGTCTGGCTGCACCACCGATTGGCAAACGTACTGCAAATTGAGAAATCATGTGACTAAACGGAATAAAAAGAAGAAGAAACTACACTATGAAACAAAGATAAATGACATAAAGAATGATAGTAAAAAGCTTTGGAGCACCTTCAATGCAATGTTGGGCAAAAAGGCAAACTCAGCTCCATCATTCATTGAATCAGATGGCTCATTCATCACAAAACCCACTGATATTGCCAACTACTTTAATGATTTTTTCATTGGCAAGATTACCAAACTTAGGCATGACATGCCAGCAACAATTGCTGACACTACACATCCAAGTATATTTGACCAAATTATGAAAGACAAGCATTGTAATTTTGAATTCCGAAAAGTGAGTGTGGAAGAGGTGAAAAAAGGATTGTTGTCTATCAACATTGACAAGCCACTGGGGTCTGACAACTTGGATGTAAAATCACTGAGGATAATAGCGGACGATATTGCCACTCCTATTTGCCATATCTTCAATCTAAGCCTACTAGAAAGTGTGTTCCCTCAGGCCTGGAGGGAAGCAAAAGTCATTCTGCTACCTAAGAATAGTTAAGCCCCCTTAACTGGCTCAAATAGCCGACCAATCAGCCTGTTACCAACCCTTAGTAAACTTCTGGAAAAAATTATGTTTGACCAGATACAATGCTATTTTACAGTAAACAAATTGACAACAGACTTTCAGCACGCTTATAGGGAAAGACATTCAACAACATAGTCCCCTGTAGCCCGTTTCCCACAGGGGGCCAATATGAAAAATGTATTCACTCACTAACTGTAAGTCGCTCTGGATAAGAGCGTCTGCTAAATGACTAAAATGTCAATGTAAATGGATGGCACTAGCACAAATGACTGATGATTGGCTGAGAGAGAAATTATAAAGATTGTGGGGGGCTGTTTTGTTAGACTTCAGTGCGGCTTTTGACATTATCGATCATCTGCTGCTGGAAAAACGTAACTAAAGCATTGTATTTGGGACAAATCTAATTGGAACAAGATCCCACACCCCACTGTGGCAAACAGACTGAATAAATATGGTTCCCAATCAGAGACAACCAGCAACAGCTGACACTAGTTGCCTCTGATTGAGAACCACTTTGGCCAACCTAGAAACACAACAACTAGAATCGACAAAGGAAACTCACACCCTGGCTCAACATACAAGTGTCCCCAGAGCCAGGGCGTGACAGTTCCCTATATCAAATGGCACCCTATTCCCTATATCAAATGGCACCCTATTCCCTATATCAAATGGCACCCTGTTCCCTATATGAAATGGCACCCTGTTCCCTATATCAAATGGCACCCTGTTCCCTATATCAAATGGCACCCTGTTCCCTATATCAAATGGTACCCTATTCCCTATATAGTGCATTACTGGTTTGTTTTGACCAACTAACCTCATGTGGTGTTTCTCCTGACATGACCTCATCAGTCACTACGCTGCTTATAGTAAACTGTCCAACCGCCATAATGCCTGTTTCTTCTCAGCACGTCAACAATGTGGAATTGTTTGAATTGAATTCATCTAGTGTTTCACCTGGCACTACGCAGCATGTCAGAGGGAGCCAATATCATGAGGATTGATATAACCTTGTACACAACATTGTGTTGGACAGAACATTACATTTCTCTTTCCTTCTTGTGGTTGAATGAAAGCGAAACGTGGTTGTTTCATATCAGAAGACGTTTCTAGATCAGCTTAACGCCATAGTCATATCCATCCTATAATTATACACCAGGTGACTACAATTTACAAATGTGATTTTATTTTGACCGCTTTACAGCTCTGAGGTCTCTGCAATTCAATCTAATTACAGCCGTTCCAATCTGGACAGCATTAAAACCGTTAGGGAGAAAAGCCAAGCCCTGACCATTAAAACCAGAACAGAGTCTTCTAAACTCAGACCCCGTCCGTTCCTGCTGTGAACAGAGGCTATGTCCCAAATAGTGCACTACTTTTAACCACTACTTTTAACCACTACTTTTAACCACTACTTTTTACTTGTGACCCTATGGGCCCTGGTCAAAAGGCTGGCACTTTATGTTATTTGGGAGTGAATAGAGTCTCACACTAAAGGGCTCATAGCTCCCCTAGGAGAGGGGGGTCTGCTAGAGGAGAGGGGGGTCTGTTAGAGGAGAGGGGGGTCTGCAAGAGGAGAGGGGGGTCTGCAAGAGGAGAGGGGGGTCTGTTAGAGGAGAGGGGGGTCTGCAAGAGGAGAGGGGGGTCTGCTAGAGGAGAGGGGGGGTCTGCTAGAGGAGAGGGGGGTCTGCTAGAGGAGAGGGGGGTCTGCTAGAGGAGAGGGGGTCTGTTAAAGGAGAGGGGGGTCTGCTAGAGGAGAGGGAGGTCTGCTAGAGGAGAGGGGGGTCTGCTAGAGGAGAGGGGGGTCTGCTAGAGGAGAGGGGGGTCTGTTAAAGGAGAGGGGGGTCTGCTAGAGGAGCAGGGGGTCTGTTAAAGGAGAGGGGGGTCTGCTAGAGGAGAGGGGGGTCTGCTAGAGGAGAGGGGGGTCTGTTAAAGGAGAGGGGGGTCTGCTAGAGGAGAGGGGGGTCTGTTAAAGGAGAGGGGGGGTCTGCTAGAGAAGAGGGGGGTCTGCTAGAGGAGAGGGGGGTCTGTTAAAGGAGAGGGGGGTCTGTTAAAGGAGATGGGGGGTCTGCTAGAGGAGAGGGAGGTCTGCTAGAGGAGAGGGGGGTCTGCTAGAGGAGAGGGGGGTCTGCTAGAGGAGAGGGGGTCTGTTAGAGGAGAGGGGGTCTGCTAGAGGAGAGGGGGTCTGCTAGAGGAGAGGGGGGTCTGTTAAAGGAGAGGGGGTCTGTTAGAGTAGAGGGGGTTCTGCTAGAGGAGAGGGGGGTCTGTTAAAGGAGAGGGAGGTCTGTTAAAGGAGAGGGGGGTCTGCTAGAGGAGAGGGGGGTCTGTTAAAGGAGAGGGGGGTCTGTTAGAGTAGAGGGGGGTCTGCTAGAGGAGAGGGGGGTCTGTTAAAGGAGAGGGAGGTCTGTTAAAGGAGAAGGGGGTCTGTTAAAGGAGAGGGGGGTCTGTTAAAGGAGAGGGGGGTCTGTTAAAGGAGAGGGGGTCTGTTAAAGGAGAGGGGGGTCTGCTAGAGGAGTGGGGGGTCTGTTAAAGGAGAGGGGGGTCTGCTAGAGGAGAGGGGGGTCTGTTAAAGGAGAGGGGGGTCTGTTAGAGTAGAGGGGGGTCTGCTAGAGGAGAGGGGGGTCTGTTAAAGGAGTGGGAGGTCTGTTAAAGGAGAGGGGGGTCTGTTAAAGGAGAGGGGGTCTGTTAAAGGAGAGGGTGGTCTGTTAAAGGAGAGGGGGGTCTGTTAAAGGAGAGGGGGTCTGCTAGAGGAGAGAGGGGGGGTCTGCTAGAGGAGAGGGGGGTCTGCTAGAGGAGAGGGAGGTCTGTTAAAGGAGAGGGGGGTCTGCTAGAGGAGAGGGAGGGTCTGCTAGAGGAGAGGAAGTCTGCTAGACGAGAGGGGGTCTGTTAAAGGAGAGGGGGGTCTGTTAAAGGAGAGGGGGTCTGCTAGAGGAGAGGGAGGTCTGTTAAAGGAGAGAGGGGTCTGTTAAAGGAGAGGGAGGTCTGCTAGAGGAGAGGGGGGTCTGCTAGAGGAGAGGGGGTCTGCTAGAGGAGAGGGGGTCTGTTAAAGGAGAGGGGGGTCTGCTAGAGGAGAGGGGGGTCTGCTAGAGGAGAGGGGGGGTCTGCTAGAGGAGAGGGAGGTCTGTTAGAGGAGAGGGGGTCTGCTAGAGGAGAGGGAGGTCTGCTAGAGGAGAGGGGGGTCTGTTAAAGGAGAGGGGGGTATGTTAGAGTAGAGGGGGGTCTGTTAAAGGAGAGGGGGGGTCTGTTAAAGGAGAGGGTGGTCTGTTAAAGGAGAGGGGGGTCTGTTAAAGGAGAGGGGGGTCTGCTAGAGGAGAGGGGGGTCTGCTAGAGGAGAGGGGAGTCTGTTAAAGGAGAGGGAGGTCTGTTAAAGGAGAGGGGGGGTCTGTTAAAGGAGAGGGTGGTCTGTTAAAGGAGAGGGGGGTCTGTTAAAGGAGAGGGGGGTCTGCTAGAGGAGAGGGGGGTCTGCTAGAGGAGAGGGAGGTCTGTTAAAGGAGAGGGGGATCTGCTAGAGGAGAGGGAGGGTCTGCTAGAGGAGAGGGGGTCTGCTAGAGGAGAGGGGGGTCTGTTAAAGGAGAGGGGGGTCTGTTAAAGGAGAGGGGGGTCTGCTAGAGGAGAGGGAGGTCTGTTAAAGGAGAGAGGGGTCTGTTAAAGGAGAGGGGGGTCTGCTAGAGGAGAGGGGGGTCTGCTAGAGGAGAGGGGGGTCTGCTAGAGGAGAGGGGGTCTGTTAAAGGAGAGGGGGTCTGCTAGAGGAGAGGGGGGTCTGCTAGAGGAGAGGGGGGTCTGCTAGAGGAGAGGGGGGTCTGTTAAAGGAGAGGGGGGTCTGCTAGAGGAGAGGGGGTCTGCTAGAGGAGAGGGGGGTCTGCTAGAGGAGAGGGGGGTCTGTTAAAGGAGAGGGGGTCTGCTAGAGGAGAGGGGGTCTGCTAGAGGAGAGGGGGGTCTGTTAAAGGAGAGGGGGGGTCTGCTAGAGGAGAGGGAGGTCTGCTAGAGGAGAGGGGGGTCTGTTAAAGGAGAGGGGGGTCTGCTAGAGGAGAGGGAGGTCTGCTAGAGGAGTGGGGGGGTCTGTTAAAGGAGAGGGGGTCTGCTAGAGGAGAGGGAGGTCTGCTAGAGGAGAGGGAGGTCTGCTAGAGGAGAGGGAGGTCTGTTAAAGGAGAGGGGGGTCTGTTAAAGGAGAGGGGGGTCTGCTAGAGGAGAGGGAGGTCTGCTAGAGGAGAGGGGGGTCTGCTAGAGGAGAGGGGGGTCTGCTAGAATGTGTGGCTTGTCATCAGACAGACAGACAGACAGACAGACAGACAGACAGACAGACAGACAGACAGACAGGCAGACAGGCAGACAGACAGGCAGACAGACAGGCAGACAGACAGGCAGACAGGCAGACAGACAGGCAGACAGACAGACAGACAGACAGACAGACAGACAGGCAGACAGACAGGCAGACAGACAGGCAGACAGGCAGGCAGACAGACAGACGGCTTTAGGGAAGGATCTGGGGACAGTAGTGCTGCTGCTGCTCAGTGTGACTCTGTGATGTTTTGGCTTGGTGCCTCGAGACAGCAGTTGCCATAAACAAATAGTGCTGAAAGCCACTGGCCCCAACCCAGCTGAACCCTAGCTCAGACTGTCTCTGTCTTAGACAGTGTGGAGGGAGTTGTATGGTTGTATGGTTGAGAGGGATGAGGCAAAAGGAATGGCAAATAAGTCTGGCTGCACCACCGATTGGCAAACGTACTGCAAATTGAGAAATCATGTGACTAAACGGAATAAAAAGAAGAAGAAACTACACTATGAAACAAAGATAAATGACATAAAGAATGATAGTAAAAAGCTTTGGAGCACCTTCAATGCAATGTTGGGCAAAAAGGCAAACTCAGCTCCATCATTCATTGAATCAGATGGCTCATTCATCACAAAACCCACTGATATTGCCAACTACTTTAATGATTTTTTCATTGGCAAGATTACCAAACTTAGGCATGACATGCCAGCAACAATTGCTGACACTACACATCCAAGTATATTTGACCAAATTATGAAAGACAAGCATTGTAATTTTGAATTCCGAAAAGTGAGTGTGGAAGAGGTGAAAAAAGGATTGTTGTCTATCAACATTGACAAGCCACTGGGGTCTGACAACTTGGATGTAAAATCACTGAGGATAATAGCGGACGATATTGCCACTCCTATTTGCCATATCTTCAATCTAAGCCTACTAGAAAGTGTGTTCCCTCAGGCCTGGAGGGAAGCAAAAGTCATTCTGCTACCTAAGAATAGTTAAGCCCCTTAACTGGCTCAAATAGCCGACCAATCAGCCTGTTACCAACCCTTAGTAAACTTCTGGAAAAAATTATGTTTGACCAGATACAATGCTATTTTACAGTAAACAAATTGACAACAGACTTTCAGCACGCTTATAGGGAAAGACATTCAACAACATAGTCCCCTGTAGCCCGTTTCCACGGGGGGGCCAATATGAAAAATGTATTCACTCACTAACTGTAAGTCGCTCTGGATAAGAGCGTCTGCTAAATGACTAAAATGTCAATGTAAATGGATGGCACTAGCACAAATGACTGATGATTGGCTGAGAGAGAAATTATAAAGATTGTGGGGGGCTGTTTTGTTAGACTTCAGTGCGGCTTTTGACATTATCGATCATCTGCTGCTGGAAAAACGTAACTAAAGCATTGTATTTGGGACAAATCATTCACTAAACCCTAAACTTCAACTAAATATTGTAATGAATAATGTGGAAATTGAGCAAGTTGAGGTGACTAAACTGCTTGGAGTAACCCTGGATTGTAAACTGTCATGGTCAAAACACATTGATACAACACAACACATAAAGGAGAGGAAGCCGTGTAGCATAGTCAGCACATAAAGAGAGAACAGCAGGTAGGAGGTAAGCGGAGGTCGTCAGGTAAGGTAAGCTTGGCGTCGGGTAAGTTTGGCTTTATACATAGCGTGGGCTTTGTCAAGTAAGGCTTAAACTATGTATTTAGATTGTAGTTAGGTATTGTAGGTAGGTATCGTGGGTTGTTGTATGTAATTATTGTAGGTTAGTACTGTATTCGGCGGTGCCGGGTGTAGCACGAAGCTAGCTAGCTAGCTAGCTAACTCACCACCTAGCTGGCGAGTAGCTATTAGCAACGGTATAGTTGTCTCACGCCTGAGAGTGCTTGTAATTACGCCAGCTGGCTGCCTACAATAATTACATACAAGAACTGCCTACACAGTAAATTTTGAAGTGTTAAAGTAACACTTAAAGAGTTAAATTTAACACTATTTCTGAGTGTATATGGTCCCACCCTGAAATAGTGTTAATTTGACTCTTTTCATAGTGTTAACATTTTAGAGTTAAATTAACTCTAAATAGAGTAAAAATTTAACACTCGCTTACACTGAATAGTGTTATTTTAATTTTACACTAAAGGTTAAATAACACTGGAGAGTGTAAATATTACCCCTTGGAAGAGTTAATCATTTACTCTTCTAAAATAACAAATCAACTCTGATTGAGTTTGATTCCAGTCCAGTTTAACACTGCATGGAGTTGACACTCAAGGTTAAAATAACTCTGATAAGTGTTGATGTTACACACTATTGTGTTGATAATTGACTATCTTGCAGTGAAAAACAAGCTCAAATAGAGTCAAATTCTAACACCGTATAGTGTCACGGAAATAAATCTCAGCAGTATTCATTTTACACTTTTTTAGTGTCAAATTACACCAAATACTCCATTAAGTGAGTAAAAATCACAACTTACCACAAAATAATGCATTTCAAATTTTTATTAACAGCTCAACTATGTCAGGCTAAAATATATTAAGAATACAAATCCCTTTTTAAAACATT
Source organism: Coregonus clupeaformis (assembly GCF_020615455.1). NCBI lineage: Eukaryota > Metazoa > Chordata > Actinopteri > Salmoniformes > Salmonidae > Coregonus > Coregonus clupeaformis. The sequence continues at coordinate 1,097,634 of NW_025533463.1, forward strand.
GACCTTAGGTTTCCATAAAATGGCAATAGGGAACAACATACAAGGAGGAATCTGTCGTTCCATACTTCATTTGAACATCAAAAGGTTTAAAGTAACACAGTTCAGTAATGTTGATCACCTTTTGAACCCTGTCTGGATGCATCCTGACCTTAAAGGCATAGTAATGGTAATCAAAACACACTGTTTCCATCAGTTTTCCACAGAGCAATACACAGTCATCTTTCACAGCAATAATTTTGATTTTACAAAATACAGGCATCTCAAATGCTACCTCAGTACAGATAATGAAGTCACGGCGGTACTCTGTACCATGATGTTTGATCCACTTGGCAGAAAACACACTGGTAGACAATACAGACCCACATTTTAAAGCAATCTCGGGACCTTCTTTGAGCTCACTAAGTGTTACCATCTTCCCCGAACCTAAAGTTAATCTTTCCTTGCTAAAGGACTCTCGATACATTGCCATACAACTTTGGTGCTTTTTGGCTAATGTTTTTGTTACATTTTAAAGCTTTTTAATTGCTTCTTAAAAAATTATGTTTAGCTTCATAACGCATGCACCACATGTGCAGAACTGGGCCGATGTTTTTATATTACGAGGGTAATGAATCATGAAGTGATGCTTTGGTAAGAGATTGATTGCAGGAAACAACTGCTTGAAGAGCTGATGATGATCAATGATTAAATGTTTGAGGTAAATGGTCATGCCTTCTGTAAGGACTGGGGAAAATACAATGTTAACAATGTGTAGAAGCAAAAGTAGAAGATGCCAGTGCTGGTCATCTGACTGTATTAAATCACCAAATAGCAAAGGCATATTACGTAATAAGCACCAAGACTGTATAGCATTCAACCCCAAATCATTACTTCCATCAAACAACTTTACTCTAGGTGGGACGGTTTCGCTGCTGATTGTATCCATAGTCAAAAGCATGTATTCTACCAGCCAGTTGTTCAGCATTTAGGAAGTTTTCCTTAATGTACTGCAGGACAAGTTTGACTTCAAACTGAGCAACTCCTTCTAAAATATCGTGCATTATATCTACAGAAAAATTGTTGGCTGTATTAAAATACTGTAGTGAATTCAGCAGACAAATGCGTTTTGACACCATAGATATGAGGTAGTGTAGGATCTGTTTGTAAAGTTTGACAGTGCAGTTTGTGCATCTCGATAGTTCGTAGTACAACTTTTGGATCATCTTCACAGAACACAGTTTGAAAACAATCTTTCTCAAGGAGACAGAAACGACAACAATACCTTGCCCCAAATGACTCCACAAAGCCAAATAAACCATGCAACCCAAGATTATCACCAGTGACCTGAACTATGGTACCGTGAATCACATCTTTCAATCTGGGAACTTTAAGTCCCTCTGTCTCGAGTACTTTAAGATCACTGACAAGTGGCTCAAGTATCAAATTAAAACCATAACGCTTGATGTCCTGCGCATGGAAAAGAGCACCCAAATGAATATTTATCAATGATGAATTAAAGATTGGGGGAAAATTCCTTAATGTAAAGTATATAGCACCTAATTTGTGTATACCCTTTTTAGACCCCAAGGGGTTTGCTGTTTCAAAGTCGTCATAAAATAGCTGGATCTGTATGGCATCTTTTTCTATAGAGAATAAGGGACTTTTTTTTAAAATAGGCGGCATCTCTCAAGTCTGCATACACACCTTCCTTGGGCATGTGCCTGGGCTTGAACATGTCTGCAAGTTCTGGGTTTTGAAAAATGGCCTTTAGTGTTTCTAAAATAGGAATATATGCAAACTTGTCAGTTACAACGACCTGATCGTATGTCCCAGTTGTTTTGTTTCTTCTGCTGTCAAATCTTGTGCCAAGCACCTTTTCAACAGGTTCTACGATTCCCCATTTCTCTTTGAAGTGTTTATTTCGTTTAGCTTCTGAATTTAAGGGTGTGAAAGGGTTTTCCAACTTTTGCAAAGATTGTTCTATTCTGTTCTTATTTTCAGTTTCCTGTGGAGATAAGCACTGCAAAGCTGCATCTGTAGCTTGACTTTGAATCTCAAAAAACACTTCTTCCATGGAGGAAACAAAACTATTTACAGTAGATTGACTTAATCCAGCTGCTTTTAGTTGTGCAACAGCAGAGGCACACATATCTAGAGTGCTCCTGTTGGACTTTTTCAACAGAGTAGATGTGGCTACCTCGTGTTCATTAACTGTCCGTGACGTTGTAGCTGTCTCCTCTACATTAGTGGTCACTGCCTCTCCAATGCTGCTTAAATAAACATCAGGGTCAACCTGTTGGTCAATATACTCAGTGTGTTTTGTGTTTAAATGTTTCCTAAAACCAGAAAAACGTACCAAACGCACAGCCACATCCAGTCTGAGCACATTTAAGCCGGAGATTTTTTCCAGGCAAGTAACCGTGAACTAATCGTAAATGCCTAACAAGCATATTTGAACTCGATAACTCAGCCTGACAAACAAAACACTTCATGTTCGAGGAGAAACTTCAAGCACTAATGAAGTAACCTCGCCCTGATTTCAGCAACACGAGGGCTCTCTTTGACCTTGCCAGCATCGATGCTGTACACTGTAGTTTGGATGAAAGTGTACATGTTGTGGAGCATGGTGTTGTAGGATGTGCCAAACACAAAATGTGCCTTAAATAGTTCGTCAAAAGCAACAAGAGAAGAGGTTGACCTGCAAGGTATGGCATTCTTGTCGATAATGATGAAGAACTGGTGGATTGCATTCTTCTTAACTCCAACAGCTAGGAGATAGGGCTGAGCGCTAGTAGTGATGGCATCGAGATGCTCTTGAATGTTTGTTCCGGTCTGCGAAGACAAATGAGGGAAAACTGTAGTTAATGGCCAAGTAGTTGTAGAATATGCAGAAAGAGCCAATACACTACTCTTATTGAATATGAATATTGAATGAATACTTGTAGCCTAATATTAGGTGTTCATACCACAAATTAGAAAAAATACAAACCTTCTTGAATACCACAAGATGTTTCTCTGCTTGGGATGCGGAAACCTTTCCTGGTCTCTTCCGACCCTGAGCGGAGGGTGGAATCAGGTGTATAAGCAGTAAAACCGATGACAGATCACTGTCCCAACCTGTAACAACACAAGTTCAATGTTAACACACTTCAGTTACGTTGTTTTCTTTACAAAAAGACCCCCAGACAGACAGCAGTTCTACATCACAAGAAGTTCTCTAACTAAAACATCCACAGGGCTGAGTCAAATCTCAAAAGTTTTGTTCAATATACTGCTACAGAACGTACTCGTAAATCTTTCACAGATCCAGCTTCTTAGTATTATGTTGATATTTAAATGTTTACACATAATGTTGATATTGCAATACAACACAAAAGGTAGGCTTACAAGCATCTTACCAAAGTCAACATCCAATTCAGTGCCATCCTCAGGAGGATCAGCTGCCAGCAAGAGTTCTTCAAGCTCACTTGTGGATGGAAGCTTTCTGCATTGTTTGATGATCTTTTTCTTGAACGTGACCGGCCACCTTTCCAGAAGCTTGCTTGAGGTATCCTCTCCGAACATTAGAACAAAATCCTGTTCAACCTGGAGTGGGGTGGTGTTGGTGACAATTTCAGTTATTTGACAGCCAATCAAATTGTATTGCGTGCTAGTTTGGCTAGCTAGTATCACTACAATGTCTTACAAAACAATTCACTTGTCATAGTATTTTCAAAATAACATAATTACCAAGCTTTTGACGTCTTTAAAACGTGGAAACTCAGACAGTATGTTGCTTGACTGCTGGGGGTCGAGGATCATTTTGCGGCGATACACAAACGTCAGTTCCATTTTCTTCTTGATTGTGTCTGCATCAGCAGAATGTTTCATCAGTGAGATTGCTTTGTTGCACTCATCATCAGTCAGGGCAGTCTCTGGAACAAACTGGGATTCTCGTCTGACAGTCGGTCCTCCAGACATGTCTTCACCAGTTGATCCTTTGGCTGATTCTACACAACACGGGAAAATTTCAATCATGTCAAAAGTTTTAGTAGCCTGGCTAACTTTTAAAGGAAGTACTCCACTGTAAAATATACTTTTGAGCTGTAAACTAAATGATATGAATGATATGTTTGATGCTAGGGAGTGTGGCAAGCTGGTTTAGCCAAGGCCAAATGGGAAGAAGGCCAAATTACAGGTGTTGGCCATCTGAGGGGCAGAGGACAGCAAAGGGGGGGTGGTTACATGATATATATGAATGTATATGGAGCGTGATAAAAAGGTGACCTTGAAATTGTGGCGTTAATGGCGACGCAAGGAAAAAATTTGGGTGCACCTACATTTTGTGCTGGTGCACCTAAATAAAAAGTTAGGCGCACAAGTGCAACCAAGACAAAAGTTAGTGTGGAGCCCTGCATCAATGCTGGTGTTAATATTGACATTATTTCTTCACAATTTATGAAATCTGCAGTTTGTGGGTTGAAAAATGTATGAAAATGCCATCTACTGGTTTAAATCACCCTAAAGTTTGCAAGGCCAGTTTGCCAGGGGTTGCCTCGACCAGTCAGTGTCGAGGCAACCCTTATGTCACAGTCCTTTGTAGGTCTCTGATGCATATTTTCTTTAAATTTGCTAAGAGGGAGGGAGCTAGCAGAATTGAAGGATGTAGTTACACATTATACTATATGTCTGAGAAATAGTGCAACAAATGCAATTATTGATCTAGCAACTGTTTTGTTCCATACATTTTCCAGTATTACCTCCGAATGATGATCGCCTGTCTTTGGCGGTGCCTCTCTGAATAGTTTTAATCCTCCAGGCCAAGTACCCAGTTCCACTCTCGCCATCATAATAATGCTCCTTGAAGGATGAAAGGATAACAAAAATGGATACTTCATTGAAAACAACATGGTCTGGTAGGATTCAAAAACTTCCAATAATATTTAACATTACAACTATTACTGTGTGCAACTCACATAGCCATTCTTAGAGAATGGGTCACTGAGGTACGGGAATAAGGTCACTATTCCTTTGGCATACATTTCTTTCACCTGTCTGGGTGGAGATGTACTGCAAAATTGAAGAAGAAAGGATTGTGCAGTCATATTCACTTAGATTCAGATTTAGATTTACAGATTGAGAACACAAGGACTATTAACAAATTACCCATTCATTTCTGTCATGTCAGCTGCCAGCATGTTCACCATTTTGCGTCTTGTTTCATCCGTCAAGGACTTGGTTCGGTTGTATTCATTTATTATACGTTCCCCACCGGTTTTGTTGGTAAGAGCTGATTCCACCAACTTAAAACAAAATGCATAACAATTCTGCATGTTATGTCCACTGCAAATAAACTGGAAATAAACTAATATGATGTCAGAGGATGTCCCGATCCAATCTCAAAGATTGCAAGTGCTACAAAAATCCAATGAAAAAGCCAATAATGGTAAGAAACTCCCTCCAGACAGCGACAATAACTTGAATGTACTCGAAGTGTGCACTGTATTATCAATAAATAAATAAAAGTATCTGATCAGGACTCAATATCAGCAGATACTTTTTTTAATCGGATAGGGCGCTTAAAAAAACTTGATCGGGACATCCCTAATCAGGACTTCAAAAATGTTTTGAAACCATGTAATTTACAATGTATATTAATGTAATTTTAATTCTCTGAGAACAGATTCAAGAACAGAATTTAAAATGTCAGAATTGTCTTACTTGCTTGGCTTCTGTATCCAGCCTCTGGCGTTTTCTGGAGGGGCTATCTGAAATAATGACTGTATCCTCAGAGTCCAAGGTATCAAGGGATGATGGTTGGGATTGCTCAGAAGAGGCCACCATGGAGACAGATTCTAACCATGATTTTTAGAAGAAAAAGAATTATATATAGTTCCCTCATAATCTAAGACACTTATTTAATAGACACCATGAACTTCATAAAACAAAGAAATAACGTATTCATTAATTAGTCTAATTAACTGAAACAAACTTGAGTCATATTTGATGGTTAGCACCCCAGTTGAGGGATCCTTTATAATATCCTCAAAAACATCATCATCCAATTCAGTCCCTGAACTGTCAACAATTTTCACACCTTCTGTTACAGCTGGGACACCAAACTTTGCAAATGCTAGAAAAAAACAGGGATAAAAGCTTGTGTAAACAAAAGTAAATCATTATTTATATAATAATTTCACTGTGTACACCTACCTTACCCCTATAAAATAGGTTTTAAACAAACACTATTAAGTGATTAAAATGTTTTTTTTTGTAGCATCATAACTATACCTTAAGCAATGCATCCACAATTAAAGTGTAGTTACCAAGGGCAAAACAGAAGAAATTTAGACGTACAAAAATGGACCAGTTCCAAAAACCTGAGAACTTAACATGTCCCATCATTTTAGGAATATTCCAGTATATCAATTTTAAACAGCTAAATTCAGACAGTTATTACTAACATTGTCAAATTCTTACCTGCAATCAAAAAGTCTTTCAGATTTGGCTCAGTTATTCTGACAAATTTTTGGACATCTCCAAGTTTAGCTTTAAGCAGCATGCTCCCTGCAAATAGTATCAGTACAATTTCTCACAGTTAAAAAAGTTGATGGTCTTATTTTAGCAGTATTTCCTCAAATATAAGAAAAAATATTGTTTCAAGCCACCAAAGTGCTGAGAAATGATCAGCACTTTTGCAGAAATGGCCAGTTAAATTGAAGTTACTGTCAAACACATTAAAAAGGATAACGTCTGATTTTCATCCTTGTAACATTAATGTTACCGCCTTGCCCGCACAATTACTGCAATTGTTGGGTCTTGGTATATTATAGAGTGTGGTCTAGACCTACTCTGTCTGTAAAGTGTCTTGAGATAACTCTTGTTATGATTTGACAATATAAATAACATTGAATTGAATAATGTTAGCTAAACGTTACACCATAAGTGTGTGCTAAGATAGTGCTTAAGTATTTTAACAGTACTGCTGCTGCTTTGAAACCCGAAAGTCATTTTGTATAATATCCAGGAAAAAAATAAAGGCACACCGCTAAGCAGTGTCCAAGGTTAATGTCTACCCGCCGTTAACATAATAAATCCATGCCACCCGCACATAGTTAGCCAGTCAAGCTAACGTAGCTAACTGTAGCTAGTTTAGCCAACTCCCCTTAGTCTTTGCTATGTTCCTGTAATATCTGAACGTTAACAAGAAGTACACAATCCCCCCTCCACGTTGTATTAACATAACTTACAATAAATCGGGCTGACATTGTCTAGTTTGAACGTTATGTTCGTCAGTTAATGTTAATTAACGTTAGCTTAATACTGCTGGCACATGGACTGGACAGAAGTCAGTCACAACATGTTAACGTTAGCCTTTTTAAAATTCGACATTTTAAGACCTAAAACCAACTAGAGTGCACTGTTAGCAACGATATAAAGTAATTCTTAAATGCTGCTTCTGTTAAAATGACAAATAATGTGTGTATAGTCGCTTAGGGAGAAACTTACCGCAGTCATTCCACATGAAGAAAATGGCGCCGTGAAAATGTGTGGTCCGTTTGAGACGAGTCGTAGGTGGGCGGAGCTTTCCAGAGTACGTCTGACACTGCGTCTTTTAACAACGTACTTTTTCACCAACACTGGGCGGTATCTTACTCCAACTGTTGTAGTAATAACTCTGTAAGAGTCAATGTACTTTGACACTGCATATTTAACACTATGGAATTTACTGTGTACCATTCAGCTGTTTTCTAACCTCATTGTCTGAACCGTTAACGTTAGGTAGCAAGTGGCTACTGTGCTTGAAATTTAGCTAGCTTGTTGCTACCTGGATAGCGACTAGTAAACAATAGCTGGAACGACCGAGCGAGCAGACGCGAACTGGCTGAGTCAATTCAGTGGCTAGCTTTGCACTTGGCTAGCTAACAGTAGCTGCTAGGGGTAAGTCATAACCTACATATGTATTTAGATTGTAGTTAGGTATTGTTGGTAGTTATCGTGGGTTGTTGTATGTAATTATTGTAGGTTAGTATTGTATTCGGCGGCGCCGGGCGTAGCACGAAGCTAGCTGGCTAACCCTCCACCTGGACTAGCTGGCGAGTAGCTATTAGCAACGGTATAGTTATTTCATGCCTGGGAGTGCCTGTGGTTACGCCAGCTGGCTGCCTACAATGATTACATACAATAATTGCCTACCATTCAGCTGTTTTCTAACCTCATGTCTGAACCGTTAACGTTAGGTAGCAAGTGGCTACTGTGCTTGAAATTTAGCTAGCTTGTTGCTACCTGGATAGCTACTAGTAAACATTAGCTGGAACGACCTAGCGAACAGACGCGAACTGGCTGAGTCAATTCAGTGGCTAGCTTTGCACTTGGCTAGCTAACAGTAGCTGCTAGGGGTAAGTCATAACCTACATTTGTGTTTTGTTTTTTACGTATTGATAGCCCGAGTCGTTCAGGGAATTCGGGACATGGGTGACTAGTTAACGTTAGTTTGGCTCTCTCTGTGTGTTTGTGCCGTGAAAGGAGGGGTTCTTCTTTGTCTGAAAGCAATGGCTAGCTAGTTTGCTAGCTATTCTAGCTAACTAGCTGTTCACGGAATAATGCTGCGCCTAGTTAGCTAGCTGAGTTAGTCTATTCCTAGAAAACATTGAACCGCTGTAGTTTACAACAATTATAGTTTCTGAGGTGGAAGTTGGGAGAGTTATATTTGGGAGTTGTGGTGAGGGAGGCCCCGCTCTCTCCTTTCCCAGATGTTTAGTTCATTTCATTCCGATCTCCTCTGCATTATTGTAGCCATTTGCTGCAGCCTGTCAACTATGCCTCTGCCTATCCCTGTTCTCTCCTCTCCGCACAGGCTACACAAACGCCTCACACCGCGTGGCTGCTGCCTCTCTAACCTGGTGGTCCCTGCACGCACCACGCACCACTCACCTGGAGTTCCAGGTCTCAGGCAGCCTCTGGAACTGCCGTTCTGCTGCCAACAAGGCAGAGTTCATCCCAGCCTATGCTACCCTCCAATCCCTCGACTTCTTGGCGCTGACGGAAACATGGATTACCACTGAAAACACTGCTACTCCTACTGCTCTCTTCTCGTCTGACCGTGTGTTCTCGCATACCCCGAGAGCATCTGGTCAGCGGGGTGGTGGCACAGGAATCCTCATATTTCCCAAGTGGACATTCTAAATTTTTCCCCTAACCCATCTGTCTATCTCCTCATTTGAATTCCATGCTGTCACAGTCACTAGCCCATTTAAGCTTAATATCCTTGTCATCTATCGCCCTCCAGGTTCCCTTGGAGAGTTCATCAATGAGCTTGACGCCTTGATAAGCTCCTTTCCTGAGGATGGCTCACCCCTCACAGTTCTGGGGGATTTCAACCTCCCTACGTCTACATTTGACTCATTTCTCTCTGCCTCCTTCTTTCCACTCCTCTCCTCTTTTGACCTCACCCTCTCACCGTCCCCCCCTACTCACAAGGCAGGCAATACGCTTGACCTCATCTTTACTAGATGCTGTTCTTCTACTAATCTCACTGCAACTCCCCTCCATGTCTCCGACCACTACTTTGTATCCTTCTCTCTCTCGCTCTCCTCCAACACTACTCACTCTGCCCCTACACAGATGGTAATGTGCCGTCGCAACCTTCGCTCTCTCTCTCCCGCTACTCTCTCCTCTTCCATCCTATCATCTCTTCCCTCTGCTCAATCCATCTCCCTCCAATCTCCTGATTCTGCCTCCTCAACCCTCCTCTCCTCCCTTTCTGCATCCTTTGACTCTCTATGTCCCCTATCCTCCCGGCCGGCTCGGTCCTCCCCTCCAGCTCCGTGGCTTGATGACTCATTGCGAGCTCACAGAACAGAGCTCCGGGCAGCTGAGCGGAAATGGAAGAAAACTTGACTCCCTGCGGACCTGGCATCTTTTCACCCCCTCTTCTCTACATTTTCTTCATCTGTTTCTGCTGCTAAGGCCACTTTCTACCACTCTAAATTCCAAGCATCTGCCTCTAACCCTAGGAAGCTCTTTACCACATTCTCCTCCCTGCTGAATCCCCCCTCCCTCTCTGTGGATGACTTTGTAAACCACTTTGAAAAAAAGGTTGACGACATCCGATCCTCGTTTGTTAAGTCAAATGACACTGCTGGTCCTGCTCACACTGCCCTACCCTATGCTTTGACTTCTTTCTCCCCTCTCTCTCCAGATAAAATCATTCGACTTGTGACGGCAGGCCGCCCAACAACCTGCCCGCTTGACCCTATCCCCTCCTCTCTTCTCCAGACCATCTCCGGTGACCTCCCCTACCTCACCTCGCTGATCAACTCATCCTTGACCGCTGGCTATGTCCCTTCCGTCTTCAAGAGAGCAAGAGTTGCACCCCTTCTCAAAAAACCAACACTCGATCCCTCTGATGTCAACAACTACAGACCAGTATCCCTTCTTTCTTTTCTCTCCAAAACTATTGAGCGTGCCGTCTCTAGCCAACTCTCTTGCTATCTCTCTCAGAATGACCTTCTTGATCCAAACCAGTCAGGTTTCAAAACTGGTCATTCAACTGAGACTGCTCTTCTCTGTGTCACGGAGGCTCTCCGCACTGCTAAAAGCTAACTCTCTCTCCTCTGCTCTTATCCTTCTAGACCTGTCTGCTGCCTTTGATACTGTGAACCATCAGATCCTCCTCTCCACCCTCTCCGAGCTGGGCATCTCCACGCGGCTCACTCTTGGATTGCGTCCTACCTGACCGGTCGCTCCTACCAAGTGGCGTGGCGAGAAGCTGTCTCCGCACCACGTGCTCTCACCACTGGTGTCCCCCAGGGCTCAGTTCCTAGGCCCTCTCCTATTCTCGCTATACACCAAGTCACTTGGCTCTGTCATATCCTCACATGGCCTCTCCTATCATTGCTACGCTGACGATACACAACTAATCTTCTCCTTTCCCCCTTCTGATAACCAGGTGGCGAATCGCATCTCTGCATGTCTGGCAGACATATCAGTATGGATGACGGATCACCACCTCAAGCTGAACCTTGGCAAGACGGAGCTGCTCTTCCTCCCGGGGAAGGACTGCACGTTCCATGATCTCGCCATCACGGTTGACAACTCTGTTGTGTCCTCCTCCCAGAGTGCGAAGAGCCTTGGCGTGACCCTGGACAACACCCTGTCGTTCTCCGCTAACATCAAGGCGGTGACCCGATCCTGTAGGTTCATGCTCTACAACATTCGGAGAGTACGACCCTGCCTTACACAGGAAGCGGCACAGGTCCTAATCCAGGCACTTGTCATCTCCCGTCTGGATTACTGCAACTTGCTGTTGGCTGGGCTCCCTGCCTGTGCCATTAAACCCCTACAACTCATCCAGAATGCCGCAGCCCGCCTGGTGTTCAACCTTCCCAAGTTCTCTCACGTCAACCCGCTCCTCCGCACACTCCACTGGCTTCCAGTTGAAGCTCGCATCTGTTACAAGACCATGGTGCTTGCCTATGGAGCTGTGAGGGGAACGGCACCTCCGTACCTTCAGGCTCTGATCAGTCCCTACACCCAAACGAGGGCATTGCGTTCATCCACCTCTGGCCTGCTGGGTCCCCTTCCTCTGCGGAAGCATAGTTCCCGCTCAGCTCAGTCAGAACTGTTCGCTGCTCTGGCACCCCAATGGTGGAACAAGCTCCCTCACGACGCCAGGACAGCGGAGTCACTCACCACCTTCCGGAGACATTTGAAACCCCACCTCTTTAAGGAATACCTGGGATAGGATAAAGTAATCCTTCTACCCCCCCTTACCCCAACCCACCCACCCCCCCCTAAAAAAAGAAAAAAAAGAAAAATAAAGATAAAACAATTTAATAATAAATAAATATAATTTAAATTTAAAAAAATTTAAATTTAAAAAAAAATATATAATAATAATAATAATAAAAAAATAAAAAATAAAAAAATATATAAAAAAATAAGAAATTGTAAAGTGGTTGTCCAACTGGCTATAAGGTGAATGAACCAATTTGTAAGTCGCTCTGGATAAGAGCGTCTGCTAAATGACTTAAATGTAAATGTAAATGTAAAGTCTGTCTATAATAAAGCGCTGCTCTGCCTTCTTAACAGCACTATCAACAAGGCAGGTCCTACAGGCCCTAGTTTTGTTGCACCTGTACTACTGTCCAGTCATGTGGTCAGGTGCCACAAAGAGGGAATTACAATTGGCTCAAAACAGGGTAGCACGACTGGCCCTTAAATGTACACAGAGAGCTAACAATAATATAAATGCCAATCTCTCATGGCTCAAAGTAGAGGAGAGATTGACTTCATCACTACTTGTGTTTTTGTAAGAAGTATTGACATGCTGAATGAACCAAGGTGTCTGTTTAAACTACAAGCACACAGCTCAGACACATTTACATTTAAGTCATTTAGCAGACACTCTTATCCAGAGCGACTTACATGAGCAATTCGGGTTAAGTGCCTTGCTCAAGGGCACATCGACAGATTTTTCACCTAGTCGGCTCGGGGATTAGAACCAGAGACCTTTCGGTTACTGGCACAACGCTCTTAACCACTAAGCTACCTGCCGCCCCATGCATACCCCACAAGACATGCCACCAGAGGTCTCTTCACAATCCCAAAGTCCAGAGCAGACAACGGGAGGCGCACAGTACAACATAGAGACATAAATAAATACACCTTATGGAACAGCGGGGACTGTGAAGAGACACACACACAGGCACAGACAAACGCATACACACACACATGATAAGACACGCACTCTACACACACGTACACATGGATGTTGTGTTATAGATATGTGGTAGTAGAGTAGTGGCCTGAGGGAACACACTTAATGTGCTGTGAAAAGTGTTATGAAATGTAACAAAAGTGTTGTGTATATATACTACATTAATGTTGCTGGAGTAGCTGCTGCCTTGGCAGGAACTAATGGGGATCCATAATAAACCCCAGGAAGAGTAGCTGCTGCCTTGGCAGGAACTAACGGGGATCCATAATAAACCCCAGGAAGAGTAGATGCTGCCTTGGCAGGAACTAATGGGGATCCATAATAAACCCCAGGAAGAGTAGCTGCTACCTTGTCAGGAACTAATGGGGATCCATAATAAACCCCAGGAAGAGTAGCTGTTGCCTTGGCAGGAACAATGGGGATCCATAATAAACCCCAGGAAGAGTAGCTGCTGCCTTGGCAGGAACTAATGGGGATCCATAATAAACCCCAGGAAGAGTAGCTGCTGCCTTGGCAGGAACTAATGGGGATCCATAATAAACCCCAGGAAGAGTAGCTGCTGCCTTGGCAGGAACTAATGGGGATCCATAATAAACCCCAGGAAGAGTAGCTGCTGCCTTGGCAGGAACTAATGGGGATCCATAATAAACACCAGGAAGAGTAGCTGCTGCCTTGGCAGGAACTAAAGAGTAGCTGCTGCCTTGGCAGGAACTAATGGGGATCCATAATAAACCCCAGGAAGAGTAGCTGCTGCCTTGGCAGGAACCAATGGGGATCCATAATAAACCCCAGGAAGAGTAGATGCTGCCTTGGCAGGAACTAATGGGGATCCATAATAAACCCCAGGAAGAGTAGCTGCTGCCTAATTAACTAATGGGGATCCATAATAAACCCCAGGAAGAGTAGCTGTTGCCTTGGCAGGAACAATGGGGATCCATAATAAACCCCAGGAAGAGTAGCTGCTGCCTTGGCAGGAACTAATGGGGATCCATAATAAACCCCAGGAAGAGTAGCTGCTGCCTTGGCAGGAACCAATGGGGATCCATAATAAACCCCAGGAAGAGTAGCTGCTGCCTTGGCAGGAACCAATGGGGATCCATAATAAACACCAGGAAGAGTAGCTGCTGCCTAGGCAATAACTAATGGGGATCCATAATAAACCCCAGGAAGAGTAGCTGTTGCCTTGGCAGGAACAATGGGGATCCATAATAAACCCCAGGAAGAGTAGCTGCTGCCTTGGCAGGAACTAATGGGGATTCATAATAAACCCCAGGAAGAGTAGCTGCTGCCTTGGCAGGAACTAATGGGGATCCATAATAAACACCAGGAAGAGTAGCTGCTGCCTTGGCAGGAACTAATGGGGATCCATAATAATCCCCAGGAAGAGTAGCTGCTGCCTTGGCAGGAACTAATGGGGATCCATAATAAACCCCAGGAAGAGTAGCTGCTGCCTTGGCAGGAACCAATGGGGATCCATAATAAACCCCAGGAAGAGTAGATGCTGCCTTGGCAGGAACTAATGGGGATCCATAATAAACCCCAGGAAGAGTAGCTGCTGCCTAATTAACTAATGGGGATCCATAATAAACCCCAGGAAGAGTAGCTGTTGCCTTGGCAGGAACAATGGGGATCCATAATAAACCCCAGGAAGAGTAGCTGCTGCCTTGGCAGGAACTAATGGGGATCCATAATAAACCCCAGGAAGAGTAGCTGCTGCCTTGGCAGGAACCAATGGGGATCCATAATAAACCCCAGGAAGAGTAGATGCTGCCTTGGCAGGAACTAATGGGGATCCATAATAAACCCCAGGAAGAGTAGCTGCTGCCTTGGCAGGAACTAATGGGGATCCATAATAAACCCCAGGAAGAGTAGCTGCTGCCTTGGCAGGAACCAATGGGGATCCATAATAAACCCCAGGAAGAGTAGATGCTGCCTTGGCAGGAACTAATGGGGATCCATAATAAACCCCAGGAAGAGTAGCTGCTGCCTTGGCAGGAACTAATGGGGATCCATAATAAACCCCAGGAAGAGTAGCTGCTGCCTAATTAACTAATGGGGATCTATAATAAACCCCAGGAAGAGTAGCTGTTGCCTTGGCAGGAACAATGGGGATCCATAATAAACCCCAGGAAGAGTAGCTGCTGCCTTGGCAGGAACTAATGGGGATCCATAATAAACCCCAGGAAGAGTAGATGCTGCCTTGGCAGGAACCAATGGGGATCCATAATAAACCCCAGGAAGAGTAGATGCTGCCTTGGCAGGAACTAATGGGGATCCATAATAAACCCCAGGAAGAGTAGCTGCTGCCTTGGCAGGAACTAATGGGGATCCATAATAAACCCCAGGAAGAGTAGCTGCTGCCTAATTAACTAATGGGGATCCAAAATAAACCCCAGGAAGAGTAGCTGTTGCCTTGGCAGGAACAATGGGGATCCATAATAAACCCCAGGAAGAGTAGCTGCTGCCTTGGCAGGAACTAATGGGGATCCATAATAAACCCCAGGAAGAGTAGCTGCTGCCTTGGCAGGAACCAATGGGGATCCATAATAAACCCCAGGAAGAGTAGATGCTGCCTTGGCAGGAACTAATGGGGATCCATAATAAACCCCAGGAAGAGTAGCTGCTGCCTTGGCAGGAACTAATGGGGATCCATAATAAACCCCAGGAAGAGTAGCTGCTGCCTTGGCAGGAACCAATGGGGATCCATAATAAACCCCAGGAAGAGTAGCTGCTGCCTTGGCAGGAACTAATGGGGATCCATAATAAACCCCAGGAAGAGTAGCTGCTGCCTTGGCAGGAACTAACGGGGAGCCATAATAAACCCCAGGAAGAGTACCTGCTACCTTGGCAGGAACTAATGGGGATCCATAATAAACCCCAGGAAGAGTAGCTGCTGCCTTGGCAGGAACTAATGGGGATCCATAATAAACCCCCAGGAAGAGTAGCTGCTGCCTTGGCAGGAACTAATGGGGATCCATAATAAACCCCAGGAAGAGTAGCTGTTGCCTAATGAACTAATGGGGATCCATAATAAACCCCAGGAAGAGTAGCTGCTGCCTTGGCAGGAACTAATGGGGATCCATAATAAACCCCAGGAAGAGTAGCTGCTGCCTTGGCAGGAACTAATGGGGATCCATAATAAACACCAGGAAGAGTAGCTGCTGCCTTGGCAGGAACTAATGGGGATCCATAATAAACCCCAGGAAGAGTAGCTGCTGCCTTGGCAGGAACTAATGGGGATCCATAATAAACCCCAGGAAGAGTAGCTGCTGCCTTGGCAGGAACCAATGGAGATCCATAATAAACCCCAAGAAGAGTAGATGCTGCCTTGGCAGGAACTAATGGGGATCCATAATAAACCCCAGGAAGAGTAGCTGCTGCCTTGGCAGGAACTAATGAGGATCCATAATAAACCCCCAGGAAGAGTAGCTGCTGCCTTGGCAGGAACTAATGGGGATCCATAATAAACCCCAGGAAGAGTAGCTGCTGCCTAATTAACTAATGGGGATCCATAATAAACCCCAGGAAGAGTAGCTGTTGCCTTGGCAGGAACAATGGGGATCCATAATAAACCCCAGGAAGAGTAGCTGCTGCCTTGGCAGGAACTAATGGGGATCCATAATAAACCCCAGGAAGAGTAGCTGCTGCCTTGGCAGGAACCAATGGGGATCCATAATAAACCCCAGGAAGAGTAGATGCTGCCTTGGCAGGAACTAATGGGGATCCATAATAAACCCCAGGAAGAGTAGCTGCTGCCTTGGCAGGAACTAATGGGGATCCATAATAAACCCCAGGAAGAGTAGCTGCTGCCTTGGCATGAACCAATGGGGATCCATAATAAACCCCAGGAAGAGTAGATGCTGCCTTGGCAGGAACTAATGGGGATCCATAATAAACCCCAGGAAGAGTAGCTGCTGCCTTGGCAGGAACTAATGGGGATCCATAATAAACCCCCAGGAAGAGTAGCTGCTGCCTTGGCAGGAACTAATGGGGATCCATAATAAACCCCAGGAAGAGTAGCTGCTGCCTAATTAACTAATGGGGATCCATAATAAACCCCAGGAAGAGTAGATGCTGCCTTGGCAGGAACTAATGGGGATCCATAATAAACCCCAGGAAGAGTAGCTGCTGCCTTGGCAGGAACTAATGGGGATCCATAATAAACCCCCAGGAAGAGTAGCTGCTGCCTTGGCAGGAACTAATGGGGATCCATAATAAACCCCAGGAAGAGTAGCTGCTGCCTGATTAACTAATGGGGATCCATAATAAACCCCAGGAAGAGTAGCTGTTGCCTTGGCAGGAACAATGGGGATCCATAATAAACCCCAGGAAGAGTAGCTGCTGCCTTGGCAGGAACTAATGGGGATCCATAATAAACCCCAGGAAGAGTAGCTGCTGCCTTGGCAGGAACCAATGGGGATCCATAATAAACCCCAGGAAGAGTAGATGCTGCCTTGGCAGGAACTAATGGGGATCCATAATAAACCCCAGGAAGAGTAGCTGCTGCCTTGGCAGGGAACTAATGGGGATCCATAATAAACCCTAGGAAGAGTAGCTGCTGCCTTGGCAGGAACCAATGGGGATCCATAATAAACCCCAGGAAGAGTAGATGCTGCCTTGGCAGGAACTAATGGGGATCCATAATAAACCCCAGGAAGAGTAGCTGCTGCCTTGGCAGGAACTAATGGGGATCCATAATAAACCCCCAGGAAGAGTAGCTGCTGCCTTGGCAGGAACTAATGGGGATCCATAATAAAACCCAGGAAGAGTAGCTGCTGCCTAATGAACTAATGGGGATCCATAATAAACCCCAGGAAGAGTAGCTGTTGCCTTGGCAGGAACAATGGGGATCCATAATAAACCCCAGGAAGAGTAGCTGCTGCCTTGGCAGGAACTAATGGGGATCCATAATAAACCCCAGGAAGAGAAGCTGCTGCCTTGGCAGGAACTAATGGGGATCAATAATAAACCCCAGGAAGAGTAGCTGCTGCCTAATGAACTAATGGGGATCCATAATAAACCCCAGGAAGAGTAGCTGCTGCCTTGGCAGGAACTAATGGGGATCCATAATAAACCCCAGGAAGAGTAGCTGCTGCCTTGGCAGGAACTAATGGGGATCCATAATAAACACCAGGAAGAGTAGCTGCTGCCTTGGCAGGAACTTATGGGGATCCATAATAAACCCCAGGAAGAGTAGCTGTTGCCTTGGCAGGAACTAATGGGGATCCATAATAAACCCCAGGAAGAGTAGCTGCTGCCTTGGCAGGAACTAATGGGGATCCATAATAAACCCCAGGAAGAGTAGCTGCTGCCTTGGCAGGAACTAATGGGGATCCATAATAAACCCCAGGATGAGTAGCTGCTACCTTGTCAGGAACTAATGGGGATCCATAATAAACCCCAGGAAGAGTAGCTGCTGCCTTGGCAGGAACTAATGGGGATCCATAATAAACTCCCAGGAAGAGTAGCTGCTGCCTTGGCAGGAACTAACGGGGATCCATAATAAACCCCAGGAAGAGTAGCTGCTGCCTTGGCATGAACCAATGGGGATCCATAATAAACCCCAGGAAGAGTAGATGCTGCCTTGGCAGGAACTAATGGGGATCCATAATAAACCCCAGGAAGATTAGCTGCTGCCTTGGCAGGAACTAATGGGGATCCATAATAAACCCCAGGAAGAGTAGCTGCTACCTTGGCAGGAACTAATGGGGATCCATAATAAACCCCAGGAAGAGTAGCTGCTGCCTAATGAACTAATGGGGATCCATAATAAACCCCAGGAAGAGTAGCTGCTGCCTTGGCAGGAACTAATGGGGATCCATAATAAACCCCAGGAAGAGTAGCTGTTGCCTTGGCAGGAACAATGGGGATCCATAATAAACCCCAGGAAGAGTAGCTGCTGCCTTGGCAGGAACTAATGGGGATCCATAATAAACCCCAGGAAGAGTAGCTGCTGCCTTGGCAGGAACCAATGGGGATCCATAATAAACCCCAGGAAGAGTAGATGCTGCCTTGGCAGGAACTAATGGGGATCCATAATAAACCCCAGGAAGAGTAGCTGCTGCCTTGGCAGGAACTAATGGGGATCCATAATAAACCCCAGGAAGAGTAGCTGCTGCCTTGGCATGAACCAATGGGGATCCATAATAAACCCCAGGAAGAGTAGATGCTGCCTTGGCAGGAACTAATGGGGATCCATAATAAACCCCAGGAAGAGTAGCTGCTGCCTTGGCAGGAACTAATGGGGATCCATAATAAACCCCCAGGAAGAGTAGCTGCTGCCTTGGCAGGAACTAATGGGGATCCATAATAAACCCCAGGAAGAGTAGCTGCTGCCTAAGTAACTAATGGGGATCCATAATAAACCCCAGGAAGAGTAGCTGCTGCCTTGGCAGGAACTAATGGGGATCCATAATAAACCCCAGGAAGAGTAGCTGCTGCCTTGGCAGGAACTAATGGGGATCCATAATAAACCCCCAGGAAGAGTAGCTGCTGCCTTGGCAGGAACTAATGGGGATCCATAATAAACCCCAGGAAGAGTAGCTGCTGCCTGATTAACTAATGGGGATCCATAATAAACCCCAGGAAGAGTAGCTGTTGCCTTGGCAGGAACAATGGGGATCCATAATAAACCCCAGGAAGAGTAGCTGCTGCCTTGGCAGGAACTAATGGGGATCCATAATAAACCCCAGGAAGAGTAGCTGCTGCCTTGGCAGGAACCAATGGGGATCCATAATAAACCCCAGGAAGAGTAGCTGCTGCCTTGGCAGGAACTAATGGGGATCCATAATAAACCCCAGGAAGAGTAGCTGCTGCCTTGGCAGGAACTAATGGGGATCCATAATAAACCCTAGGAAGAGTAGCTGCTGCCTTGGCAGGAACCAATGGGGATCCATAATAAACCCCAGGAAGAGTAGATGCTGCCTTGGCAGGAACTAATGGGGATCCATAATAAACCCCAGGAAGAGTAGCTGCTGCCTTGGCAGGAACTAATGGGGATCCATAATAAACCCCCAGGAAGAGTAGCTGCTGCCTTGGCAGGAACTAATGGGGATCCATAATAAAACCCAGGAAGAGTAGCTGCTGCCTAATGAACTAATGGGGATCCATAATAAACCCCAGGAAGAGTAGCTGTTGCCTTGGCAGGAACAATGGGGATCCATAATAAACCCCAGGAAGAGTAGCTGCTGCCTTGGCAGGAACTAATGGGGATCCATAATAAACCCCAGAAAGAGAAGCTGCTGCCTTGGCAGGAACTAATGGGGATCAATAATAAACCCCAGGAAGAGTAGCTGCTGCCTAATGAACTAATGGGGATCCATAATAAACCCCAGGAAGAGTAGCTGCTGCCTTGGCAGGAACTAATGGGGATCCATAATAAACCCCAGGAAGAGTAGCTGCTGCCTTGGCAGGAACTAATGGGGATCCATAATAAACACCAGGAAGAGTAGCTGCTGCCTTGGCAGGAACTTATGGGGATCCATAATAAACCCCAGGAAGAGTAGCTGTTGCCTTGGCAGGAACTAATGGGGATCCATAATAAACCCCAGGAAGAGTAGCTGCTGCCTTGGCAGGAACTAATGGGGATCCATAATAAACCCCAGGAAGAGTAGCTGCTGCCTTGGCAGGAACTAATGGGGATCCATAATAAACCCCAGGATGAGTAGCTGCTACCTTGTCAGGAACTAATGGGGATCCATAATAAACCCCAGGAAGAGTAGCTGCTGCCTTGGCAGGAACTAATGGGGATCCATAATAAACTCCCAGGAAGAGTAGCTGCTGCCTTGGCAGGAACTAACGGGGATCCATAATAAACCCCAGGAAGAGTAGCTGCTACCTTGGCAGGAACTAATGGGGATCCATAATAAACCCCAGGAAGAGTAGCTGCTGCCTTGGCAGGAACTAATGGGGATCCATAATAAACCCCAGGAAGAGTAGCTGCTGCCTTGGCAGGAACTAATGGGGATCCATAATAAACCCCAGGAAGATTAGCTGCTGCCTTGGCAGGAACTAATGGGGATCCATAATAAACCCCAGGAAGAGTAGCTGCTACCTTGGCAGGAACTAATGGGGATCCATAATAAACCCCAGGAAGAGTAGCTGCTGCCTAATGAACTAATGGGGATCCATAATAAACCCCAGGAAGAGTAGCTGCTGCCTTGGCAGGAACTAATGGGGATCCATAATAAACCCCCAGGAAGAGTAGCTGCTGCCTTGGCAGGAACTAATGGGGATCCATAATAAACCCCAGGAAGAGTAGCTGCTGCCTAATTAACTAATGGGGATCCATAATAAACCCCAGGAAGAGTAGCTGTTGCCTTGGCAGGAACAATGGGGATCCATAATAAACCCCAGGAAGAGTAGCTGCTGCCTTGGCAGGAACCAATGGGGATCCATAATAAACCCCAGGAAGAGTAGCTGCTGCCTTGGCATGAACTAATGGGGATTAAATAATAAACCCCAGGAAGAGTAGCTGCTGCCTTGGCAGGAACCAATGGGGATCCATAATAAACCCCAGGAAGAGTAGATGCTGCCTTGACAGGAACTAATGGGGATCCATAATAAACCCCAGGAAGAGTAGCTGCTGCCTTGGCAGGAACTAATGGGGATCCATAATAAACCCCCAGGAAGAGTAGCTGCTGCCTTGGCAGGAACTAATGGGGATCCATAATAAACCCCAGGAAGAGTAGCTGCTGCCTAATTAACTAATGGGGATCCATAATAAACCCCAGGAAGAGTAGCTGTTGCCTTGGCAGGAACAATGGGGATCCATAATAAACCCCAGGAAGAGTAGCTGCTGCCTTGGCAGGAATTAATGGGGATCCATAATAAACCCCAGAAAGAGAAGCTGCTGCCTTGGCAGGAACTAATGGGGATCAATAATAAACCCCAGGAAGAGTAGCTGCTGCCTAATGAACTAATGGGGATCCATAATAAACCCCAGGAAGAGTAGCTGCTGCCTTGGCAGGAACTAATGGGGATCCATAATAAACCCCAGGAAGAGTAGCTGCTGCCTTGGCAGGAACTAATGGGGATCCATAATAAACACCAGGAAGAGTAGCTGCTGCCTTGGCAGGAACTTATGGGGATCCATAATAAACCCCAGGAACAGTAGCTGTTTTCTTGGCATGAACTAATGGGGATCCATAATAAACCCCAGGAAGAGTAGCTGCTGCCTTGGCAGGAACTAATGGGGATCCATAATAAACCCCAGGAAGTGTAGCTGCTGCCTTGGCAGGAACTAATGGGGATCCATAATAAACCACAGGATGAGTAGCTGCTACCTTGTCAGGAACTAATGGGGATCCATAATAAACCCCAGGAAGAGTAGCTGCTGCCTTGGCAGGAACTAATGGGGATCTATAATAAACTCCCAGGAAGAGTAGCTGCTGCCTTGGCAGGAACTAACGGGGATCCATAATAAACCCCAGGAAGAGTAGCTGCTACCTTGGCAGGAACTAATGGGGATCCATAGCACAAACCCCAGGAAGAGTAGCTGCTCCCTTGGCAGGAACTAATGGGGATCCATAATAAACCCCAGGAAGAGTAGCTGCTGCCTTGGCAGGAACTAATGGGGATCCATAATAAACCCCAGGAAGAGTAGCTGCTGCCTTGGCAGGAACTAATGGGGATCCATAATAAACCCCAGGAAGAGTAGCTGCTACCTTGGCAGGAACTAATGGGGATC
>NW_025533463.1:1135000-1137500 GCF_020615455.1 Coregonus clupeaformis
TCTCTCCCTCTCTCCTCTCTCCTCTCCTCTCCCTCCTCTCTCCTCTCTCCTCCTATCACTCTCTCTCCTCTCTCTCCTCTCTCCTCTCTCCTCTCCCTCTCCTCTCCTCTCACTCCTCTCTCCCTCTGTCTCTCTCTCCTCTCTCTCCTCTCCTCTCACTCCTCTCCTCCCTCTATCCTCTCTCTCCTCTCTCCCTCTCTCTCCTCTCTCTCCCTCTCTCCCTCTCACTCTATCTCCTCTCCTCTCTCCCTCTCTCCTCCTCCCTCTCTCCTCCTCTCCTCTCTCCCTCTTTCTCCTCTCTCCTCTCTCTCCCTCTCTCCTCCTCTCTCTCTCTCCTCTCCTCCTCTCTCTCTCTCTCCCTCTCTCTCCTCTCTCCTCTCTCTCCTCTCACTCCCTCTCTCTCTCCTCTCTCTCTCCTCCTCTCTCTCCTCTCTCTCTCTCTCCCTCTCTCCTCTCTCCTCTCTCTCTCCTCTCTCTCCCTCTCTCCCTCTCTCTGCCTCTCTCCTCTCTCCTCCTCCTCTCCTCTCTCTCCTCTCTCCTCTCTCCTCTCTCCCTCCTCTCTCCTCTCTCCTATCTCTCCCTCCTCTCCCTCTCCTCTCCTCTCTCTCACTCTCCTCTCTACCTCTCTCCCTCTCTCCCTCTCTCTCCTCTCCTCTCTCTCTCTCTCCTCTCTCTCCTCTCCTCTCTCTCCTCTCTCCTCTCTCTCTCTCTCTCCCTCTCTCCTCACTCCTCCTCTACTCTCCTCTCCTCTCTCCTCTCTCTCCTCTCCTCTCTCCTCTCTCCCTCTCTCCTCTCTCTCCCTCTCTCTCCTCTCTCTCATCTCCTCTCTCCT
The DNA here is from genome assembly GCF_020615455.1 of Coregonus clupeaformis. NCBI lineage: Eukaryota > Metazoa > Chordata > Actinopteri > Salmoniformes > Salmonidae > Coregonus > Coregonus clupeaformis. The sequence continues at coordinate 1,135,833 of NW_025533463.1, forward strand.
CTCTCCCTATCTCTCTCTCTCTCTCTCTCATCTCTCCTCCCTCTCCTCTCCCTCTCACCACCTCTCTCCTCTCTCCTCTCCCTCTCTCCTCTCCTCCTCTCTCTCTCTCACTCCCCTCTCCTCTCTCTCCTCTCTCTCCTCTCTCCCTCTCTGCACTCCCTCTCTCCCTCTCTCCTCTCTCTCCTCCTCTCCTCTCTCTCCTCTCTCCCTCTCTCTCTCTCTCTCTCTCCTCCTCTCACCTCTCTCTCCCCACTCTCTCTCCTCTCTCCTCTTTCTCCCTCTCTCTCCTCTCTCTCTCTCTCTCCTCTCTCCCCTCTCTCTCCTCTCCTCTCTCCTCTCTCTCCTCTCTCCTCTCTCTCCCTCTCTCCTCTCTCTCTCTCTCTCTCTTTCCTCTCTCCTCTCTCCTCTCACTCCCTCTCTCTCTCTCTCCTCTCTCTCCTCTCTCTCCTCTCTCCTCTCTCTCCTCTCTGCGCTCCTCCTCTCCTCTCACTCCTCTCTCCCTTTCTCCTCTCTCTCCTCTCTCCTCTCTCCTCTCTCTCCTCTCCTCTCCTCTCACTCCTCTCTCTCCTCTCCTCTCTCTCCTCTCTCCTCCTCCCTCTCCTCTCTATTCTATCTCCTCTCTCCTCTCTCCTCTCTCTCCCCTCTCTCTCCTCTCTCCCCTCTCTCTCCTCTCTCCCCTCTCCTCTCTCTCCTCTCTCTTCTCTCTCCTCTCTCCTCTCCTCTCTCCTCTCTCTCCTCTCTCCTCTCTCCTCTCTCTCCTCTCTCCTCTCTCTGCCTCTCTCCTCTCTCTCCTCTCTCCTCTCTCCTTTCTCCTCTCTCCTCTCTCTCCTCTCTCCCTCTCCCTCTCTCCTCTCTCCTATCTCTCTCTCTCTCCTCTCTCTCCTCTCTCCCTCTCACCCCTCTCTCCCTTTACCTCTCTCTCCTCTCTCCTCTCATCTCTCTCTCTCTCTCTCTCACTCCTCTCTCCTCTCCTCCTCTCCCTCTCTCTCCTCTCTCCTCTCCTCTCTCCTCTCTCTCTCTCTCCTCTCTCTCCTCTCTCTCTCTCTCCCTCTCACTCTCTCTCTCTCCCTCTCTCCTCTCTCCTCTCTCTCTCTCTCCTCTCTCCCTCTCTCCTCTCTCTGACTCTCTCCTCTCCTCTCTCTCCCTATCTCTCCTCTCTCTCTCCTCCTCTCTCTCCTCTCCTCTCTCCTCTCTCCTATCTCCTCTCTCTCCTCTCTCCTCTCTCCTCTCTCTCCTCCTCTCACCCCTCTCTCCTCTCCTCCTCTCTCCTCTCCTCTCTCCTCTCTCCTCCCTCTCTCCTCTCTCTCCTCTCTCCTCTCTCTCCTCTCTCCTCTCTCTCCCTCTCTCTCCTCTCTCCTCTCCCTCCTCTCTCTCCTCTCCACTCCTCTCTCCCTCTCTCCCTCTCTCCTCTCTCTCCTCCCTCTCTCTCTCTCTCCTCTCTCCTCTCTCCTCTCTCCCTCTCTCTCCCTCTCCCTCTCTCCCTCTCTCCTATCTCTCTCTCTCTCTCTCTCTCTCTCCTCTCTCTCCTCTCTACCCTCTCTCCTCTCTCCTCTCTCTCCTCCTCCTCTCTCCTCTCTCCTCTCTCCCTCTCTCTCCTCTCTCCTCTCTCTCCTCTCTCTCCCTCTCCTCTCTCCCACTCCTCTCTCTCTCCTCTCTCCTCTCTCTCCT
>NW_025533463.1:1150000-1170000 GCF_020615455.1 Coregonus clupeaformis
AGTAATTTGGTCATGTGTCTTTTCAGTCTAAATGTTAATGATGAATGTTTCTTGGGGGAACTGACGTCACTTCAGAGCACCACACTTGTCATTAGACTTTTTTTGTCCAGGTTCTTGAAGAAGTGGACTGAGCTCAGCTAGGAAAGCTGTGCCAAACATCAAAACATTTCTAAAACCACAGGAAATAGTTCCGGACATTTAAAATAAGCAAAGGAAATGTCAGAGGATGGACGAGAGTCTGGCCAGTTGGATAAAGACTGCTACAAATCACTGAGAGACGAAAAACACCAAGAAACTAGTGAAGTTCAAGTCTCCTGAAAATGTCAAATGAGCACACTAAACTAACATCTCCCACTAAATTAACATATCCCACTAAACTAACATATCACATTAAAACGAACATATCACAGTAAACTAACGTGGCAGTTTTGAGTTTTTGGAGAACTCCAGTCTCGTGGTTTTTCTGTCCAACGAATGACATTATATTCTCTCTTTTTGCCTCGTCTTAGTGACCAGAGGAAGGCAGAGCAGATGACACTGAGTAACAGTGTTGTGGAGAATATACTATTGCATCTTTTAGACCTTTTCAAAGAAAGAGTTTACTCAACGCACCGTTGATTACCATATTATTACCATATTATTACCATATTATTACCATATTATTACCATATTATTACCATATTGTTCATGGAGACCTTTACTTTTCCCAGAGAAGACTTGGACTGCGTCCCAAATGGCACCCTATTCCCTATATAGTGCACTATAAGAGCCCTATATAGTGCACTACAAAAGTAGTGCACTAAATAGCAAATAGGGTACCATTTGGGATAGATCCTGGTTTTGATCTGGGAAAAGGCACCCCCGTTGTTTATGAGTGTACAACAAGCCCAGGACATTGGCTGCTGGAGAAAGTAAAGAGGTATGAGAATAATAACTCAAAAGGTTTTTATTAAATAATAACACAGCTTTATATTGTTCCATATTGCCGATACTTTGCTGAGAGACAATAATGGTGTATGTCCTCCACTCCCCCCCTCAGAATGACTCGGCCTACACATCCCCTGTTTGTCCTCTGTTTCACCTGTTGCTAGTTGCTAGTTCACCTGTTGCGGGGCGGCAGGTAGCTTAGTGGTTAAGAGCTTTGTGCCAGTAACCGAAAGGTCGCTGGTTCTAATCCCCGAGCTGACTAGTTGAAAAATCTGTCGATGTGCCCTTGAGCAAGGCACTTAACCCTAATTGCTCCTGTAAGTCGCTCTGGATAAGAGTGTCTGCTAAATGACAAAAAAAAAAAAAAGCTAGTGGTGTCTGAATAAACAATGGCTTTATCTATCAAATCTTAAGATTTGTTATAGATAAACCCATATTCCCAACACATTTACCTTTGAATAACCTAGGTTCAAGATCAGCTTTCACTTTAAATAAAGGGGTGAAGTTAAGGCGGTCCGGTCCGCTACAACATCCCAGCAAAATAAATAGTGGAGGAATGCCGTACCGGACCGTAGCGGTAAAACAGGAGCCTATCACAATAATATAAAAACAAAATGTCAAGAAAACTGTAGGCTGTTACTCCGTTATTTATCATTACCGCATGTCAAAGTCATGAAAAATGAGCGAATGGACTTGAAAACGGGTGGTATAGCCAACGCTCCAAAATGAGATGTCGTTCGACAAGAACACTGATATTTTGCCAAGGCAGAGATGAGTGGCCGAAACTGAGACGCGTGTGACTAGGCCCACAGAGATCCTATTGAATTCATAGGGATTCTATATGTAATTCTATGATTAAGCGCGTGCACACATGGGAGGACCCGCACTGAACTTCAATCTACTTTCACCCCTGCTTAAAACTTGCCTTGCTCAAAATTCTCATAAACCAGTGTTTGTGAGAAAGTGGAGAATTTTGACAATTGTATAGCCTACATAAGTTTTCTCCAAATGAGCATAAGCAGGTTAAGGGTGTTGGGGAACTGACACCCAGATGTAGAGTCAGTAGAGTCAGTAGAGTCAGTAGAGTCACCAGCAGTAGAGTCACCAGCAGTAGAGCCACCAGCAGTAGAGTCAGTAGAGTCAGTAGAGTCACCAGCAGTAGAGTCAGTAGAGTCACCAGCAGTAGAGTCAGTAGAGTCACCAGCAGTAGAGTCAGTAGAGTCACCAGCAGTAGAGTCAGTAGAGTCAGTAGAGCAGGGGTGTCAAACGTACGGCCCGCGGGCCGGATCAGGCCCGCAAACGGGTTTAATCCGGCCCGCGAGATGATTTTGAAAAATATATGTATAAAAATGCGCTGCAATTTTTCTATAAAATAAACTGCTGTTCCAATTGCGTCCACTGGATGGCGCAATAGCAATTGTGTTAAGCAAGCAAACTGTTTATACCGGGGCAGAGCAAGTAGGTCAAGCACGTGCAGCCAATGAGCTACTTTGTTTTGCCCGCGATATTTATTATGGCTTCTACTTTTAACATTATGTGCTTTGGCACCCTCATTGCCCCAATATGTCTCTGTCAAAAAAGAGAAAAGTGGCGCAGAGTGCAGTGTTCTAAGAAAAATGGTCATCCTATTTATTCACTGAATTGAATGGGAAAGCTGTATGTTTGGTGTGTTCAGAGCATGTTGCAGTGCTGAAAGAATATAACCTTCGTCGCCACTATGTGAGTCTTCATGCCGACAAATATGACAACTTTCAAGGACAGCGGAGATGAGAGAAGGTGAATGAACTGTTGGCGGGTCTGAAGAAACAGCAGTCTGTGTTTACTCACAGCCGAGACATCAGTGACGCTGCAGTGAAAGCTAGCTACCTCATTGCTAATGAAATCGCAGTGGCTTCAAAACCATTTAGTGAGGGTGATTTTGTAAAAACATGCATGATGAAGGCAGCGGAGATTGTGTGCCCTGAAAAGCGGCAGGCTTTTTGCAAATATCAGCCTGACAAGAAACACAGTTGCAGACAGGATTTCCGATCTTTCAGTGGATTTGGACAGCCAGTTGAAGCAAAAAGTAAAGTCATTTATTGCGTTTCGGTTGCAATTGATGAAAGCACGGACATTACAGATGTTGCACAACTGGCCATTTTCATCCGCGGAGTTGATGACACATTGACCGTCACCGAGGAGTTCGTGGAGTTGGTGCCGATGACAGATACAACGACAGCAGCTGATATTTTTACCGCACTCGTTTGCGCGCTGGACAGGGTCGGAGTGGACTGGTCCCGCGCTGTCAGCCTGGCTACAGATGGTGCGCCCTCAATGATCGGGAAAAAGCAGGCATTGTGACAAAGTTCAGAGAGAAAGTGCAATCTGCAAATGGAGGACGTGATTTTTTGACTTTTCACTGTATTTTGCACCAGGAGGCTTTGTGTTGCAAGTCATTAAAGATGGATAACGTCATGAAGGTGGTCATCCAAACTGTTAATTTCATCCGATCCAGAAGCCTGAATCACCGTCAGTTTGACAGCCTTCTCAGAGAGAAAGACCACATCTATGGCCTGCCATACCACACTGAGGTAAGATGGTTAAGCCGAGGTGCTGTGCTGAGGCGTTTCTTTGATTTACGAGAAGAAATTGAACAGTTCATGGAAGAAAAGGGCAAACCAGTGTTAGAATTTCATTCCGCAGAATGGATGCAGGACCTTGCATTTATGGTGGATGTTACAGAGCACCTGAATAACTTGAACAAACAGCTGCAAGGGCGCAACAAAGTTGCCACGCAGTATTATGACAGCATACGTTCTTTCAAGTTGAAGCTGTCATTGTGGGAGACGCAACTTGTCGGTGGTGATGCAGCTCACTTCCCCTGTTTGAAAAATGTGTGCGCGACCCAACATGTGGCAGACATGAAGCGGTTCAAAGATAAAATAACGGGACTGTTACGGGAGTTTGAGCAACGCTTTCAGATTTATGTTTATATGTTTTTATGTTGATGTGCTATTGTTTTTAATTGATTTTATTTTATTTGTATATTTAACCTATTCTTGACTCTGTGGTTCTTGCACTTGTTTGGGGAACAGGATTTCATTATTTTTATCTACATTTCTGCCTGAGAAATGACACCCTGATATAGTTCTGTGATCTGTGATATACTTCTGTGAATCACTGAGGCATTGTGTGTTTGTGTGTTCTTTGTCCTCAGAACTTTCAAATAACTTGAGGTGTTTTATGATTAATAGTGATGTTGTGCTTTTGGACACTGTCCTCAGGCTCCAGCTTTATGTTTATATGTTTTTATGTTGATGTGCTATTGTTTTTAATTTATTTTATTTTATTTGTATATTTAACCTATTCTTGACTCTGTGGTTCTTGCACTTGTTTGGGGAACAGGATTTCATTATTTTTATCTACATTTCTGCCTGAGAAATGACACCCTGATATAGTTCTGTGATCTGTGAAACAGTTCTGTTAATCACTGAGGCATTGTGTGTTTGTGTGTTCTTTTTCTTTAGAATTTTCAAATAAACTTGACGTGTTTTATGATTAATAGTGATGTTGTGCTTGTACTATTTTGGACACACTGTCCTCAGGCTCCAGCTTTATGTTGTATGTTGATCGTATTAAAACAAAGAAAACAATCTGAAGTTGTTGTTTTTAAGTTATATTTACCATGATTTTTCCGGTCCGGCCCACTTGGGAATAGATTTTCCTCCATGTGGCCCCTGAGCTAAAATGAGTTTGACACCCCTGCAGTAGAGTCACCAGCAGTAGAGTCAGTAGTCACCAGCAGTAGAGTCAGTAGAGTCAGTAGAGTCAGTAGAGTCACCAGCAGTAGAGTCAGTAGAGTCACCAGCAGTAGAGTCAGTAGTCACCAGCAGTAGAGTCAGTAGAGTCAGTAGAGTCAGTAGAGTCACCAGCAGTAGAGTCAGTAGAGTCACCAGCAGTAGAGTCAGTAGAGTCAGTAGAGTCAGTAGAGTCACCAGCAGTAGAGTCAGTAGAGTCACCAGCAGTAGAGTCAGTAGAGTCAGTAGAGTCAGTAGAGTCAGTAGAGTCACCAGCAGTAGAGTCAGTAGAGTCAGTACAGTCACCAGCAGTAGAGTCAGTAGAGTCAGTAGAGTCAGTAGAGTCAGTAGAGTCACCAGCAGTAGAGTCAGTAGAGTCACCAGCAGTAGAGTCAGTAGAGTCAGTAGAGTCAGTAGAGTCAGTAGAGTCAGTAGAGTCACCAGCAGTAGAGTCAGTAGAGTCAGTAGAGTCACCAGCAGTAGAGTCAGTAGAGTCAGTACAGTCACCAGCAGTAGAGTCAGTAGAGTCACCAGCAGTAGAGTCAGTAGAGTCAGTAGAGTCACCAGCAGTAGAGTCAGTAGAGTCAGTACAGTCACCAGCAGTAGAGTCAGTAGAGTCAGTAGAGTCAGTAGAGTCAGTAGAGTCACCAGCAGTAGAGTCAGTAGAGTCACCAGCAGTAGAGTCAGTAGAGTCAGTAGAGTCAGTAGAGTCAGTAGAGTCACCAGCAGTAGAGTCAGTAGAGTCAGTACAGTCACCAGCAGTAGAGTCAGTAGAGTCAGTAGAGTCAGTAGAGTCACCAGCAGTAGAGTCAGTAGAGTCACCAGCAGTAGAGTCAGTAGAGTCAGTAGAGTCACCAGCAGTAGAGTCAGTAGAGTCACCAGCAGTAGAGTCACCAGCAGTAGAGTCACCAGCAGTAGAGTCAGTAGAGTCACCAGCAGTAGAGTCAGTAGAGTCACCAGCAGTAGAGTCAGTAGAGTCAGTAGAGTCAGTAGAGTCACCAGCAGTAGAGTCAGTAGAGTCAGTAGAGTCAGTAGAGTCACCAGCAGTAGAGCCACCAGCAGTAGAGTCAGTAGAGTCAGTAGAGTCACCAGCAGTAGAGTCAGTAGAGTCAGTAGAGTCACCAGCAGTAGAGCCACCAGCAGTAGAGTCAGTAGAGTCAGTAGAGTCAGTAGAGTCACCAGCAGTAGAGCCACCAGCAGTAGAGTCAGTAGAGTCAGTAGAGTCAGTAGAGTCAGTAGAGTCACCAGCAGTAGAGCCACCAGCAGTAGAGTCAGTAGAGTCAGTAGAGTCAGTAGAGTCACCAGCAGTAGAGCCACCAGCAGTAGAGTCAGTAGAGTCAGTAGAGTCACCAGCAGTAGAGTCAGTAGAGTCAGTAGAGTCACCAGCAGTAGAGCCACCAGCAGTAGAGTCAGTATAGTCAGTAGAGTCAGTAGAGTCACCAGCAGTAGAGCCACCAGCAGTAGAGTCAGTAGAGTCAGTAGTCAGTAGAGTCAGTAGAGTCAGTAGAGTCAGTAGAGTCACCAGCAGTAGAGTCACCAGCAGTAGAGTCAGTAGAGTCACCAGCAGTAGAGTCAGTAGAGTCACCAGCAGTAGAGTCAGTAGAGCCACCAGCAGTAGAGTCAGTAGAGTCACCAGCAGTAGAATCAGTAGAGTCAGTAGAGTCAGTAGAGTCACCAGCAGTAGAGTCAGTAGAGTCACCAGCAGTAGAATCAGTAGTCAGTAGAGTCAGTAGAGTCACCAGCAGTAGAGTCAGTAGAGTCAGTAGAGTCACCAGCAGTAGAGTCACCAGCAGTAGAGTCAGTAGAGTCAGTAGAGTCAGTAGAGTCAGTAGAGTCACCAGCAGTAGAGCCACCAGCAGTAGAGTCAGTAGAGTCAGTAGAGTCAGTAGAGCCACCAGCAGTAGAGTCAGTAGAGTCAGTAGAGTCACCAGCAGTAGAGTCAGCAGAGTCACCAGCAGTAGTCAGTAGAGTCACCAGCAGTAGAGTCAGTAGAGTCACCAGCAGTAGAGTCAGTAGAGTCACCAGCAGTAGAATCAGTAGAGTCAGTAGAGTCAGTAGAGTCACCAGCAGTAGAGTCACCAGCAGTAGAATCAGTAGAGTCAGTAGAGTCAGTAGAGTCACCAGCAGTAGAGTCAGTAGAGTCAGTAGAGTCACCAGCAGTAGAGTCAGTAGAGTCAGTAGAGTCAGTAGAGCCACCAGCAGTAGAGTCAGTAGAGTCAGTAGAGTCACCAGCAGTAGAGTCAGCAGAGTCACCAGCAGTAGTCAGTAGAGTCACCAGCAGTAGAGTCAGTAGAGTCACCAGCAGTAGAGTCAGTAGAGTCACCAGCAGTAGAGTCAGTAGAGTCACCAGCAGTAGAGTCAGTAGAGTCACCAGCAGTAGAGTCAGTAGAGTCAGTAGAGTCACCAGCAGTAGAGTCAGTAGAGTCACCAGCAGTAGAGTCAGTAGTGTCACCAGCAGTAGAGTCAGTAGAGTCACCAGCAGTAGAGTCAGTAGAGTCAGTAGAGTCAGTAGGGTCAGCAGAGTCAGTAGAGTCACCAGCAGTAGAGTCAGTAGAGTCAGTAGAGTCAGTAGAGCCACCAGCAGTAGAGTCAGTAGAGTCAGTAGAGTCACCAGCAGTAGAGTCAGTAGAGTCAGTAGAGTCACCAGCAGTAGAGTCAGTAGAGTCACCAGCAGTAGTGTCAGTAGAGCCACCAGCAGTAGAGTCAGTAGAGTCAGTAGTCACCAGCAGTAGAGTCAGTAGAGTCACCAGCAGTAGAGTCAGTAGAGTCAGTAGAGTCACAAGCAGTAGAGTCAGTAGAGTCACCAGCAGTAGAGTCAGTAGAGTCAGTAGAGTCACCAGCAGTAGAGTCAGTAGAGTCAGTAGAGTCAGTAGAGTCACCAGCAGTAGAGTCAGTAGAGTCACCAGCAGTAGAGTCAGTAGAGTCACCAGCAGTAGAGTCAGTAGAGTCACCAGCAGTAGAGTCACCAGCAGTAGAGTCAGTAGAGTCAGTAGAGTCAGTAGAGTCACCAGTAGTAGAGTCAGTAGAGTCAGTAGAGTCACCAGCAGTAGAGTCAGTAGAGTCACCAGCAGTAGAGTCAGTAGAGTCAGTAGAGCCACCAGCAGTAGAGTCAGTAGAGTCACCAGCAGTAGAGTCAGTAGAGTCAGTAGAGTCACCAGCAGTAGAGTCAGTAGAGTCACCAGCAGGTGTGTGTGATTGAAGACAAATGGAGTGATGATAAATGGAGCGGTAGTGGCTAGTAAGCCGGTGACGACAAACGCCGAAACCTGTCCGAGCAAGGAGGAGGGGCTGAATTCGTGACAGTAACCCCCCCCCTTGACGTGCAGCTCCAGCAGCGCGCCGACACCGGCCTCGGGGACGGCCAGGAGGATGCGGAGCAGGGCGAGTCGGTTGGCGACGATGGAAGTCCCTCAGCAGAGAGGGATCGAGGATATCCCTCACCGGGACCCAACACCGTTCCTCCAGACCGTACCCTTCCCACTCCACGAGGTACTGAAGGCCCTCCACCCGGCGCCTCGAATCCAGGATGGACCGGACAGAGTACGCCGGCGCCCCCTTGATGTCCAAAGGAGGTGAAGGGACCTCCCGTACCTCAGACTCCTGGAGCGGACCAGCCACCACCGGCCTGAGGAGAGACACATGAAACGAGGGGTTAATACGGTAATAACCTATATGTGACCTCGTTGATTCTCCCCAGGACTTTGAACGGCCCTACAAACCGCAGGCTCAGCTTCCGGCAGGGCAGGCGGAGGGGCAGATTCCGGGTCGAGAGCCAGACCCGATCCCCCGGTACAAAGACGGGGGCCTCACTGCGGTGACGGTCAGCGGTGACCTTCTGACGACGCACAGTGCGTTGGAGGTGAACATGGGCAGCATTCCACGTCTCCTCTGCGCGCCGAAACCAGTCATCCACCAAAGGAGCTTCAGTCTGGCTCTGGTGCCACGGTGCCAGAACCGGCTGATAATCTAAAACACACTGAAATGGCGTTAGGTTCGTAGAGGAGTGGCGGAGAGAGTTCTGGGCATATTCTGCCCATGGCAGGAACACCGACCACTCCCCCGGCTGGTCCTGGCAATAGGACCTCAGGAACCTACCCACATCCTGATTAACCCGTTCCACCTTCCCATTACTCTCAGGGTGGAACCCAGAGGTCAGGCTGACCGAGACTCCCAGACTTCCCATGAACGCCTTCCAGACTTTTGACGTGAACTGGGGACCTCGGTCAGACACTATGTCCTCTGGTACCCCGTAGTGCCGGAAGACGTGTGTAAACAGGGCCTCCGCAGTCTGCAGGGCCGTGGGGAGACCGGGCAGAGGAAGGAGGTGGCAGGACTTGGAGAAGTGGTCCACAACGACCAGGATGGTGGTGTTACCTTGAGAGAGAGGCAGATCAGTTAAAAGATCAACACTCAAATGAGACCATGGTCATTGTGGAACTGGTAAAGGTTTTAACTTACCCGCTGGGAGGTGCCTAGGTGCCTTACTCTGGGCGCACACTGAGCAGGAGGAAACATACACCCTCACGTCCTTAGCCAAGGTAGGCCACCAGTACTTTTCGGTCGACCGATACCTGGGTGACCAGAGGAGGGTGACGTGTGTGCCCAGTAGATCAGACGATCACGGATAAGCGCAGGCGCGTACTGCAGCCCAGCTGGACACTGCGGTGGAGATGGATCTGTGCGTAATGCCTGCGCTATATCCGCGTCCATTGCCCATACTACCGGCGCCACAATGCAGGAGTCTGGCAGTATGGGGGTCTCTGGGCCTCTCCTCTGTATCATACAGCCGGGACAGTGCGTCTGCCTTCACATTCTTCGTACCCGGAATGTATGACAGTGTGAAATCAAACCGGGTGAAGAATAGGGCCCACCTGGCCTGGCGAGGGTTCAGCCTCCTCGCTGCCCGGATGTACTCCAGGTTACGGTGGTCCGTCCAGACGAGGAATGGGTGTTTCGCCCCCTCGAGCCAATGTCTCCACACTGTCAGAGCTCGGACAACAGCCAACAGCCAACAGCTCCCGATCACCAACACCGTAGTCCTGCTCTGCCGGGCTGAGCTTCTTTGAGAAGAACACACAGGGGCGGAGCTTGGGTGGCGTGCCCGAGCGTTGAGACAGGACTGCTCCCATCCCAACCTCGGATGCATCCACCTCCACTACGAACGGTAGTGATGGATCGGGGTGGGCCAGTACCGGGGCCGAGGTGAACAGTCCACTCAGGTTACTGAAGGCCCTGTCAGCCTCAGCAGACCAGCGGAGCTGGGATGGCCTACCCTTCAACAGGGATGTAATGGGAGCTGCGACCTTGCCAAAGCCCCGGATAAACCTCCGATAATAGTTTGGCGAAGCCAAGGAAGCGCTGCACCTCCTTTACCGTGGTTGGAGTCGGCCAATTACGCACGGCTGCAATGCGGTCGCCCTCCATCTCCACACCTGTGGTAGAAATGCGGCATCCGAGGAAGGAGACGGACTGCTGGAAAAACGTATACTTTTCTGCCTTGGCATAAAGGTCATTCTCCAACAGTCGGGCCAGTACTTTGCGAACCAGGGACACATGCTCGGCGCGCGTAGCGGAATACACCAAGATGTCGTCGATGTAGACCACTACACTGCGACCAAGCATGTCCCGAAACACCTCATTCACAAAGGACTTGAAGACTGAGGGAGCATTCATCAAACCATAGGGCATCACCAGGTATTCATAATGCCCCGTGGTTGTGCTGAATGCTGTCTTCCACTCATCTCCCTCTCAGATACGCACCAGGTTGTACGCACTCCTGAGATCTAATTTAGTGAAGAAGCGCGCCCCATGCAATGACTCAACCACTGACGGAATGAGGGGGAGAGGATAACTAAATCTTATTGTCTCCCTGTTCAGTGGTCGATAATCAATGCACGGGTGCAGACCGCCGTCTTTCTTCTTCACAAAAAATTAACTCGAGGAGGCGGGTGAAGTGGAGGGACGTATGTACCCCTGGCGCAGGGACTCTGTGACGTATGTCTCCATAGCCTCCGTCTCCGCCTGCGACAGGGGATACACATGACTCCTGGGAGGTACAGCGTCTACCCGAAGGTTTATTGCGCAATCCCCCGCCCGATGATGTGGTAATTTAGTCGCTTTATTTTTAGAGAAGACTTGTGCCAGATCGAGGTATTCGCGGGGAATGCGCACGGTGGAGCCACTGTCTGGACTTTCCACCGTGGTTGCACCAACGGAAACACCCATACACCTACTCTGACACTCTCGCGACCACCCCGTGAGAACCCTCTGCGGCCATGAGAAAGTGGGGTTGTGGAGTGCTAGCCATGGAATACCTAACACCACAGGAAAAGCAGGAGACTCAATGATGGAAAAAGTGACCTGCTCACAATGCGTCTCCTGGGTAATCATGGTGACTGGTGCAGTAACTTCCTTAACCAACCCGGACCCTAACGGTCGACTATCAAGTGCTCTGATGGGGCGTGGAATGGATAATGGAACTAATGAAATGCCCTGGCGGCGTGCGAAAGTTTTGTCCGTAAAGTTCCCAACTGTGCCTGAATTGACTAGCGCCTTACACTGGGGAACTCTCATGTGATCAGGGAAGTATATGGGTATGGTACAGTGCTCAGCAGAGGGCTCTGAACAAGAGTGGGTGCTCAATACCTGGGGTGATGCGAGAGTGCCCTGACGGCCACTCCTGACTCAAAACGTGTGGTGGAATGTCCCTTCGTGCCATCCGAGTGGCACTGGCGCTGTCGTCCTCCGCTCTCTCGGTGCGCGGTACCACCCCAGCTCCATGAGCTCTGGATCCGCGTCGTTTGGGGCGGGAACGGGCAGACCTCCTCCAGGACGTCCTCTGGTTGCCAGCAGGTTATCCAGACGAATGGCCATGTCCACCAGTTCGGTAAAAGACAAACTGGTGTCACGGCAGGCTAGCTCCCGTCGGACGTCCTCCCGTAGATGGCACCGGAACTGGTTGATCAGGGCCCGCTCGTTCCACCCGGACCCTGCTGCCAGGATCTGGAACTCCAGCGCGAACTCCTGTACTGTCCTCGTCCCCTGCCTCAAGTGGACCAGCTGTTCACCCGCCTCTCGACCCTCGGGCGGGTGATCGAAAACCGCCCGAAATAGGTGGGCGAACTACGGAGGACACAGAGGGTACACTACAGAGGGTACACTACAGAGGGTACACTACAGAGGGTACACTACAGAGGGCACACTACAGATGGTACACTACAGAGGGTACACTACAGAGGACACAGAGGGTACACTACAGAGTGTACACTACAGAGGGTACACTACAGAGGACACAGAGGGTACACTACAGAGGGTACACTACAGAGGGTACACTACAGAGGGTACACTACAGAGGGCACACTACAGAGGGTACACTACAGAGGGTACACTACAGAGGGTACACTACAGAGGGTACACTACAGAGGGTACACTACAGAGGGATACACTACAGAGGGTCACTACAGAGGAGTACACTACTGTGACACTCTGGCTCCATGGACTTTATTATTGAGCCAGGTTGTTCATTTTCCTTGTTTGGGTGTATTTCTATGTTGGGTATTCTGGTTGTTTCATTTCTATGTGTGGTGATTGTTCGTGATTATTCAGGTGACTCCCAATCGGAGTAACAGTGACAGCTGTCGGCTCGTTATCTCTGATTAGGCATATTTATACTGTGTGTTTTTCTAAGTGGTATTGTGGGTTTTGTTCCATGTTTCTGTCAGTGTTACAGAGGACTTCACTATCGTCATTTGTTGTTTTTTCGTGGTTGCTTTATTAAATAAAGTCATCATGTTCACTCCACGCGCTGCGTATTGGTCCGCTTCTTCAGACGATCGTGACAGAAAAACCCACCATAGGAGACCAAGCAGCGTGTCAGCGGCAACAGGACCCAGCTCCAAAGGATTCCTGGACATGGGAGGAGATTTTGGACGGAAAAGGGTCCTGGACTTGGGAGGAAATCCTGGAGGGATGGATCGCAGTCCATGGAGCGAAACAGTGGTAGAGAGCGACGGAGAGGAGCAACGCGGCGTCGGCAGGCCATCGTCGGAGGGACGAGAGGCAAACCCTGAAAAGTTTTTTGGGGGGCACATGGCTGCGCTGGGCAGGCAGGAGGCTGCCACAGGGAGCGTGGAGAGAAGGCTATCGGATTACGGAGCCATTGGCGAAGTAGAGGAAGGAAGTTGTTGCTGACACGGCGTGGGAGACTGATGTGTGTTACCAGTCCGGTCGGCCCGTTCCTGATCCCCAGTTAAAGCCAGTGGTGTGTGTTCCCAGTGCGGACCGGCCTGTTCCTACTCACGCATCAAGCCACGGTGTGCGTCGCCAGCCCAGCCCGGCCTGTTCCTGCTCACGCACAGAACCTACGGTGTGCGTCGCCAGCCCAGCCCGCCTGTTCCTGCTCCACGCATCAAGCCCACGGTGTGCGTCGCCAGCCCAGCCCGGCCTGTTCCTGCTCACGCACCAAGGATACGGTGTGCGTGCGACAGCCCTGCCCCGGCCTGTTCCTGCTCCACGCACCAAGGATACGGTGTGCGTCGACAGCCCTGCCCGGCCTGTTCCTGCTCCACGCACCAAGCCCACGGTGTGCGTCGCCAGCCAGCCCGACCTGTTCTGCTCACGCACAGAACCTACGGTGTGCGTCGCCAGCCAGCCCGGCCTGTTCCTGCTCCACGCACAGAACCTACGGTGTGCGTCGCCAGCCCAGCCCGGCCTGTTCCTGCTCCACGCACAGAGGATATCGGTGTGCGTCGACAGCCCTGCCCGGCCTGTTCCTGCTCCACGCACCAAGGATACAGTGTGCATCGACAGCCCTGCCCGGCCTGTTCCTGCTCCACGCACCAAGGATGCGGTGTGCGTCGACAGCCCGGCCCGGCCTGTTCCTGCCACCCGCACCAAGTCTACGGTGGCGTCGCCAGCCCGACCCGGCCTGTTCTGCCACCCGCACCAAGTCTACGGTGCGCGTCGCCAGCCCGGTCGGCCTGTTCCTTCTCCCGCACTAGCCCTGAGATGCGTGTCCTCAGCCCGTGTACCTCCAGTTCCGGCACTACGCGCCAGGCCTAAGGGTGCGCCTCAGGCGGCGGAGTCTGCCGTCTGCCCAACGGCGCCTGAACTGCCCGTCTGCCCAACGGCGCCTGGACTGCCCGTCTGCCCAACGACGCCTGAACTCCCGTCTGCCCGGCGGCGCTTGAACTGCCCGTCTGCCCAACTGGCGCTAAAGCCGCCCGTCTGTACTGAACCTGCAAAGCCGCCCGTCTGCCATGAGCCTTCAGAGCCGTCCGCCAGACCGGGAGCCGCTAGAGCCTTCCGCCAGACAGGGAGCCGCTAGAGCCTTCCGCCGGACAGGATCAGCCAGAGCCTTCCGCCAGACAGGATCAGCCAGAGCCTTCCGCCAGACAGGATCAGCCAGGAGCCTTCCGCCAGACAGGATCAGCCAGAGCCTTCCGCGCAGACAGGATCAGCCAGATCCGTCGGCCAGCCATGAGCAGCCAGATCGTCAGCCAGCCATGAGCAGCCAGGTCCGTCAGCCAGCCATGAGCAGCCAGATCCGTCAGCCAGCCATGAGCAGCCAGATCCGTCAGCCAGCCATGAGCCGTCCAGCCAGGATCCGCCAGAGCCGTCCAGCCAGGATCCGCCAGAGCCGTCCAGCAAGGATCCGCCAGCCCGTCCAGCCAGGATCGCCAGAGCCAGCCGGCCAGGATCCGCCATTCAGTCCGGTGCTGCCCCTTAGTCCGGTGCTGCCCCTTAGCCGGTGCTGCCCCTTAGCCCGGGTGCTGCCCCCTTAGTCCGGTGCTGCCCCTGAGTCCGGTGATGCCTCTTAGTCCAGTGCTGCCCCTTAATCCTGTGGGGTTTTAGTTGGGGGGTGGTCATTTGGAGGAGGCTACGTAGCGGGTGTGACTATGGTGGGGTGGGGACCCGACCAGTGCCAGAGCCGCCACCAGGGACAGGCGCCACCCAGACCCTCCCCTAGACTGTATGCTGGTGCGCCCGGAGTTCGCACCTTTGGAGGGGGTACTGTGACACTCTGGCTCCATGGACTTTATTATTGAGCCAGGGTTGTTCATTTTCCTTGTTTGGGTGTATTTCTATGTTGGGTATTCTGGTTGTTTCATTTCTATGTGTGGTGATTGTTCGTGATTATTCAGGTGACTCCCAATCGGAGGTAACGAGTGACAGCTGTCGGCTCGTTATCTCTGATTGGGAGCCATATTTATACTGTGTGTTTTCTCGTGGGTATTGTGGGTTTTTGTTCCATGTTTCTGTCAGTGTTACAGAGGACTTCACTATCGTCATTTGTTGTTTTTTCGTGGTTGCTTTATTAAATAAAGTCATCATGTTCACTCCACGCGCTGCGTATTGGTCCGCTTCTTCAGACGATCGTGACAACTACAGAGGACACAGAGGGTACACTACAGAGGGTACACTACAGAGGGTACACTACAGAGGACAAAGAGGGTACACTACAGAGGGTACACTACAGAGGACACACTACAGAGGGTACACTACAGAGGGTACACTACAGAGGGTACACTACAGAGGGCACACTACAGAGGGTACACTACAGAGGGTACACTACAGAGGGTACACTACAGAGGACACAGAGGGTACACTACAGAGGGTACACTACAGAGGGCACACTACAGAGGACACAGAGGGTACACTACAGAGGGTACACTACAGAGGGTACACTACAGAGGGTACACTACAGAGAGCACACTACAGAGGGTACACTACAGAGGGCACACTACAGAGGACACAGAGGGTACACTACAGAGGGCACACTACAGAGGGTACACTACAGAGGGTACACTACAGAGGGTACACTACAGAGGGTACACTACAGAGGGTACACTACAGAGGACACAGAGGGTACACTACAGAGGACACAGAGGGTACACTACAGAGGGTACACTACAGAGGGTACACTACAGAGGGTACACTACAGAGGGCACACTACAGAGGGCACACTACAGAGGGTACACTACAGAGGGTACACTACAGAGGGTACACTACAGAGGGTACACTACAGAGGGTACACTACAGAGGACACAGAGGGTACACTACAGAGGACACAGAGGGTACACTACAGAGGACACAGAGGGTACACTACAGAGGGTACACTACAGAGGACACAGAGGGTACACTACAGAGGGTACACTACAGAGGGTACACTACAGAGGGTACACTACAGAGGGTACACTACAGAGGACACAGAGGGTACACTACAGAGGGTACACTACAGAGGGCACACTACAGAGGGTACACTACAGAGGGTACACTACAGAGGGTACACTACAGAGGACACAGAGGGTACACTACAGAGGACACAGAGGGTACACTACAGAGGGTACACTACAGAGGGTACACTACAGAGGGTACACTACAGAGGGTACACTACAGAGGGCACACTACAGAGGGCACACTACAGAGGGTACACTACAGAGGACACAGAGGGGTACACTACAGAGGGTACACTACAGAGGACACAGAGGGTACACTACAGAGGGTACACTACAGAGGGTACACTACAGAGGGTACACACAGAGGGTACACTACAGAGGACACAGAGGTACAGAGGCACACTACAGAGGGTACACTACAGAGGGTACACTACAGAGGGCACACTACAGAGGGTACACTACAGAGGACACAGAGGGTACACTACAGAGGGTACACTACAGAGGACACAGAGGGCACACTACAGAGGGTACACTACAGAGGGTACACTACAGAGGACACAGAGGGTACACTACAGAGGGTACACTACAGAGGACACAGAGGGTACACTACAGAGGGTACACTACAGAGGACACAGAGGGCACACTACAGAGGGCACACTACAGAGGACACAGAGGGTACACTACAGAGGGTACACTACAGAGGACACAGAGGGCACACTACAGAGGGCACACTACAGAGGGTACACTACAGAGGACACAGAGGGTACACTACAGAGGGTACACTACAGAGGGCACACTACAGAGGGTACACTACAGAGGGTACACTACAGAGGGTACACTACAGAGGGCACACTACAGAGGGTACACTACAGAGGGTACACTACAGAGGGTACACTACAGAGGGTACACTACAGAGGGTACACTACAGAGGGTACACTACGGAGGGCACACTACAGAGGGTACACTACAGAGGACACACTACAGAGGGTACACTACAGAGGGTACACTACAGAGGGTACACTACAGAGGACACAGAGGGTACACTACAGAGGGTACACTACAGAGGACACAGAGGGCACACTACAGAGGACACACTACAGAGGGTACACTACAGAGGGCACACTACAGAGGGTACACTACAGAGGGTACACTACAGAGGGCACACTACAGAGGACACACTACAGAGGGTACACTACAGAGGGTACACTACAGAGGGTACACTACAGAGGGTACACTACAGAGGGCACACTACAGAGGGTACACTACAGAGGGCACACTACAGAGGGTACACTACAGAGGGCACACTACAGAGGGTACACTACAGAGGGCACACTACAGAGGGTACACTACGGAGGGCACACTACAGAGGGTACACTACAGAGGGTACACTACAGAGGGTACACTACAGAGGACACAGAGGGTACACTACAGAGGGTACACTACAGAGGGCACACTACAGAGGGTACTCTACAGAGGGTACACTACAGAGGGTACACTACAGAGGGCACACTACAGAGGGTACACTACAGAGGGTACACTACAGAGGGTACACTACAGAGGACACAGAGGGTACACTACAGAGGACACAGAGGGTACACTACAGAGGGTACACTACAGAGGGCACACTACAGAGGGTACACTACAGAGGGTACTCTACAGAGGGTACTCTACAGAGGGTACACTACAGAGGGTACACTACAGAGGGTACACTACAGAGGGTACACTACAGAGGACACAGAGGGTACACTACAGAGGACACAGAGGGTACACTACAGAGGGCACACTACAGAGGGCACACTACAGAGGGTACACTACAGAGGACACAGAGGGTACACTACAGAGGGTACACTACAGAGGGTACACTACAGAGGACACAGAGGGTACACTACAGAGGACACAGAGGGTACACTACAGAGGACACAGAGGGTACACTACAGAGGGTACACTACAGAGGGTACACTACAGAGGACACAGAGGGTACACTACAGAGGGTACACTACAGAGGACACAGAGGGTACACTACAGAGGGTACACTACAGAGGGTACACTAAGACACAGAGGCTACACTACAGAGGGTACACTACAGAGGGTACACTACAGAGGGTACACTACAGAGGGTACACTACAGAGGACACAGAGGGTACACTACAGAGGGTACACTACAGAGGGCACACTACAGAGGGTACACTACAGAGGGTACACTACAGAGGGTACACTACAGAGGGTACACTACAGAGGACACAGAGGGTACACTACAGAGGGTACACTACAGAGGGTACACTACAGAGGGTACACTACAGAGGGCACACTACAGAGGGCACACTACAGAGGGTACACTACAGAGGGTACACTACAGAGGACACAGAGGGTACACTACAGAGGGTACACTACAGAGGGTACACTACAGAGGGTACACACAGAGGGTACACTACAGAGGACACAGAGGGTACACTACAGAGGGTACACTACAGAGGGCACACTACAGAGGGTACACTACAGAGGGTACACTACAGAGGGTACACTACAGAGGGTACACTACAGAGGGTACACTACAGAGGGTACACTACAGAGGGTACACTACAGGGCACACTACAGAGGGTACACTACAGAGGGTACACTACAGAGGGTACACTACAGAGGGTACACTACAGAGGGTACACTACAGAGGGTACACTACAGAGGGTACACTACAGAGGGTACACTACAGAGGGCACACTACAGAGGGTACACTACAGAGGGTACACTACAGAGGGCACACTACAGAGGGCACACTACAGAGGGTACACTACAGAGGACACAGAGGGTACACTACAGAGGACACAGAGGGTACACTACAGAGGGTACACTACAGAGGGTACACTGCAGAGGGTACACTACAGAGGACACAGAGGGCACACTACAGAGGACACACTACAGAGGGCACACTACAGAGGGTACACTACAGAGGGTACACTACAGAGGGTACACTACAGAGGGCACACTACAGAGGGTACACTACAGAGGGTACACTACAGAGGGTACACTACAGAGGGTACACTACAGAGGACACAGAGGGTACACTACAGAGGGTACACTACAGAGGGCACACTACAGAGGGTACTCTACAGAGGGTACACTACAGAGGGTACACTACAGAGGGTACACTACAGAGGGTACACTACAGAGGGTACACTACAGAGGACACAGAGGGTACACTACAGAGGGTACACTACAGAGGGCACACTACAGAGGGTACTCTACAGAGGGTACTCTACAGAGGGTACACTACAGAGGGTACACTACAGAGGGTACACTACAGAGGGTACACTACAGAGGGTACACTACAGAGGACACAGAGGGTACACTACAGAGGACACAGAGGGCACACTACAGAGGGTACACTACAGAGGGTACACTACAGAGGGCACACTACAGAGGGCACACTACAGAGGGTACACTACAGAGGACACAGAGGGTACACTACAGAGGGTACACTACAGAGGACACAGAGGGTACACTACAGAGGGTACACTACAGAGGGTACACTACAGAGGGTACACTACAGAGGGTACACTACAGAGGGTACACTACAGAGGACACAGAGGGTACACTACAGAGGGTACACTACAGAGGGCACACTACAGAGGGTACACTACAGAGGGTACACTACAGAGGGTACACTACAGAGGACACAGAGGGTACACTACAGAGGGTACACTGCAGAGGGTACACTACAGAGGGTACACTACAGAGGGTACACTACAGAGGACACAGAGGGTACACTACAGAGGGTACACTACAGAGGGTACACTACAGAGGGTACACTACAGAGGGTACACTACAGAGGGTACACTACAGAGGGTACACTACAGAGGGTACACTACGGAGGACACACTACAGAGGGCACACTACAGAGGGCACACTACAGAGGACACAGAGGGTAGTGAGTCAGACACTTTTAGCCAATGGAAACACAGAGCAATAACAAACACGCAAGGTGTTATGAATATTTTTTAAATGTATGAAATATCCATGCATTCTATGCTATTTACAGTATACAGAGGCTTTAGGGGCTTTAGAAACATCTGTTTCTGTGACATATGTTCACTTTATGACAGACGGTGTCATCTGGGACGAACTA